>NC_052501.1:63257805-63328497 GCF_016617805.1 Bactrocera tryoni | reverse complement strand
CATACTCGTAAATAATTATTAAAATCAAATTGTATTTAACATTTCCTTTGGTGGCAGGCCACTTTGTCGAAAACACACGACAAATAAAACAATAACGATAACAAATTATCCGACAAATTCCTTTGGGTGAGTAAAGGATACTCAATAGATAGGACTGATTTACTCATATAAATTTGATGCTAAAGGCAAAATATTTTTATTAAGTTATTATTATTTACAACAATATGCTAGTGTAATGCATTTCACACCACATAAGGCCACCTCCACACTATGCAATTTAATATAGCGTTCACACGATCGAATAATTTATGCACGTTTTCTCGCCACCCAATCAGTCTTAGATGATAGGCAAAAACAAACAACAAAAAATCTTCAATATGGTATTTTAAGGAAGATGACTCGCTACAGTCATCAGTGCCTTGAAGAAGACTGCGGCGCTACACCCAAACCGGTACCCACTTTCTTGTACGCTGTGCAAGGAAAAGCACCCATTGCGGCTCTGCTCGACCTTCCGAGCCAAGACACCGGAAGAGCCCTTACGGGAGGCACTCATAGGCAAATACTGCGTAAACTGTCTTGCGGTCAACCACAGTGCAGCGAATTGCTCCAGCGACGCACGGTGCCGGTGCTGCAACGAGAAGCACCACACAATGCTGCACATCGGGGAAAATTTCCGTCGCCGCCCAGCAGTGCCTCAAAACCGTCCATGGAGCGAGCAACTGACCTCAAGCTCCGACGATGCTCTCTCAATCCATGCTTCAGACTCTGGAACGGAGGCCAGGCCACTGCAGAAGTGTGGATAGAAATGAAAATTAATAATTACGACGTTTCGGCGGAGTATAGACAGCCCGAAGATAGCATGCAGGATCCAGCAGAACCACATCTGACGTGGTATAGCATTCACGTCCGTGAATCGCAATATTTCTTACAGGTTATAAAATGCGCGGATGAATCCTGCTGTTCGCCACCGAGAAGTGCATTGAAACCACCTTCAAACCCCAAGCAAGCTCGTAGTACCCAGTTTGCTAGACAAACGAACATTAAAGTTTTCACCACTTCTTGTGAGGTCGTCCCTTGATCTGTCACCTCCTCTAAAAGAGTTTAAGCAGATGCCTTACGACTTCTTTTGTCCATCTGTACAATCCGACCTAAAGAAAAAAGGATGTCCAACCTGTGGGATCTATTTCAAATCTCACAAGAGTGTCCAAATGCACTGTCGTTACGTGCATGGCAAGACTGTCCAAGACAATTGTGAAACTAGAGTACGGTCGCAGCGCCTTGCTGCCAGAAGGGCAAATGAGCTTCTCTGCATTGTGCGTAGTTATGAAACATCGTCTGAGGATGCTGACTGGCTCAATGAAGACGAAGTTGATGCAATTGGCTTAACAATTCCAGAACCGTCCTTGTCTGCACTCCAGATGCCAGTGATGAAAGAATCTGAGTGGCTATCAAACCCGTGGACAGAGGAGCAGTAATTTTAATCGAATTGTTTTTAATAGACCACAAAGGCAATTAAATTAAAACCAAAGATAAAAACTATAACTTTTTGCGACTTTAGGGCAAATTATAAAAATTGATTGTTACGTATTGTTTAAAGAGGGGGAGGAGGGGTACAGAAAAACGTTGCAGTCCATTACGAGGGGGGAGGGGGAGTCAAAAATCTTCAAAAATTGCGTTACGAAATACTTGAACGTTCCCATACCTACATTAGTATAAATGCATAGAATTAGAATATGTACCACTATCACAGCTGATCTTTATACCGTAGCCACCGTACTTGAGGTAGAAGAAAAGCTGTAGGTTAATTAACTTCTACAGCTGTTAATTTCAGACAGTCGTAATTGAATGTCATGGTAATCACAAACGTGTTTGGCAACCAAATACGATATTAAACAGAAATAAATAAATGTTCACAAACCATAAATTAAATTTGTTGTTTTTCCTTTGAAAACATCTAAACGGGCAACGCTTAGTGTCCTCCAAACAGTTAATTTATTATATTATATATTATGAGGAACTGTCCAAAATGTAAAAATTTTTGCAAGAACAATATTTGCAGACGTTCTTTTCCACGGATTTTTAGGGAGAATTACTGAAAAATCTGTTGAAGATACAAACAAGATTTTAGGAAGAACACCTACTTCGTATTTATCGCGGACATCGACGACTTATGTGTATGAAAACTCTTTCCAATCAAACTCTTCTTCGAATTGTTCAGTATTGTGAATGACCCCTCATTTTATCTCCGACTGAAAATACACAACCATTTTTTGGATCTACATATAATTCAGTCCAGTTATTACAATTCAACAAATATTATGCACCGAAATAAGCCAACCGAGTCAATCGTCAATTAGACAATATCTTACGGAAATTACAGTCCGTTTGCTATCGTTTGTCATAATGCCAATCATACAATACGATTGACGTATCACGTAATTTTCTTTCGTATGTTTGCCGATCCCTGTATGGATGTAACGATTCAACCTTTGTTTATATAGATAAGGAAACGTTTAACATCCTGATGAACTAAAAATATATTTTTTGTGTTTTTGTGAATCAAGGAAAACAATTGGCAGCCAACGTAAGACTGCTCAAATAAAAGAACTTAGTAAATAAAATCCTTTACTGTATAGTAAGGAAAGGAACATAGTCCCTATAAAATGTTAGAAACTTTAAGTTAGAGAAAAAAAATTATGGATATTCTAAACATATTGTAATAACACAACGTGCTAAAATATGAAAGGCGAATATACTATTTTTCAAGAAAAAAAGCGAAAATCGCACTTTCGTGGGAAATTTTTGATTTTAGAGAGGTAAGTTCTTTCTTCGATAATTTTATACTTTATAATAAAATTCTTTTATTTTATATATAGAAAATAGCACAGCAAATACGACCAATAAAGTAAGGTTGGTGATTTCTATGTTGTTTGTATAACTAAAACTTTTAATATTACAAAAAATTTGGAGCATTTCGGCTTGTAAGTTATTAGAATTGGCAGCATTAAATGATTTAATGCTTATTGAATTATTTTAGGAAGACAATGATATGCAAACTATTTATAACACTTTTGCAGGAGATTTTTGTAGATAAACCAAAATCCAGTGGATTTGGAAGCACTAACGATGGTAATACTGCACATAGAGCTTTTTACAATACCAAACTCTTCTTCTAAATAACTAATGTAGAAAAAGTTCAAAAATCCGTCGCTGTCTCGATACATCAATGTTTCAATGGCCGATGTTTTTGATTTCGATGTTGTTTGAAGAAACATCGATACATCGAACTATCGATGTTTCATTTCACGATGTTTGCATCCCTACTTACAGTAAGCTAGATATTTTTTTTCTACACTAGAAATTTCCTAGAAATAATTTATCTGGTAAAACTACGTTTGTCGGGTCAGCTAGTATTTAATATAAAAGTTATGGTTTAGGTTCAGACGTGTACGATTTGTGTGTAATATTTCAACTGTGCTTTCTATCTATATATCTGTATATGTGTAAAAAAAATTTTTGAACTAAATTAGTTTATAAGTTTGATACCGAAACTTAAAATCGAAAGTCTGTGGATTCAGCATTTTCAAATTTTAAACATGGCAAAACAACAAAAGTTGTTAACACCAATGCAGAAGCACAAAGCGCTCCAAAAGCTAGTACTTCAAGCTGTATCCGAAATACCAACTCTTGGGGAAGAAGAAGGCACCATGGCAACCACAAAACCTGATATGTACATGTAGCAGCCAGCGTCCTAAACTTATGTAGTTTTACGATAGTATAAATAGCAGCACAATAGTGTATGCCTCGTCTTTTGTATATTTGATTTTATTCAATAAAGATCGTTCCTATGTAAAAATAGGAACTGAAATATATTTTTAACTAAAAACAGCAGAAGTGTTATTAATTGGCGCCCAACGTGAACACACATCACAGAAGGATTCGGTAAAAAATCCTTATCCGTGTGGCTCAAAAAAGAAAAAGGATATATGTATATCTTTTAGAAAAAGGAATTTCTTTTATAAAATCCTTTACGCAAAAAATAATAATTAAATAAAATAAAACAAGGCAAACGCAGAAATGCAAGCGTTACAGGCAGTTGTAGTGTAAAGAGATTTAGGGCGAGTTCCAAGTTGCATGTTGCTTTGTATTTGTACAAAGTATCGAGTTCCTGAATGCAACCTGCTTATAATATGCAATGTATCGAGTTCCGATTAACATTTTATGCGTTATCTATACGCATAAATCAAGCATATGACGCATCAGAAATTTTGATTATGCTCAAACAAAACATAATGGCTGAAGAAGAAAGGTAAGCAATAAAAATCTTTAAATATTGAAATTTGTGATTAAATTAGATGATATTCTTATTTAAATATCTTTTTCCTCCTTTTCAGTGATAAAAAGTGGACGCATGAAAGGAAGCTGTTGCTTTTAAATAAAAGGCTGTCCAATGAAGTTGATTTTTGCGCCAAAAGGAAAAAGAAGTCCGTCCTTTGGGAAAAGGTGCTCCGTGAAATTAAGGGAGTAGATGCAGAGTTTCCTTTTTCACGGGATGACATAACCAGAAAGTTTATGAACTTCATGGTAACGTATAAAAGAATTAAGAGGCGGAATAAAACGTCTGGAGAGGCTGCTGCAACGTGGGAGTTTTTTGATCAAATGGACGAAATTTATGGAACCAGGACCGACATCGTTGTACCAGAGGAACTTTTGGATTCATCTTTAAGTGACATATTATCTGGTATAAATGACCACATCGCAGATGACGCTAATAGTGACACAGATAAAGAACCCCCACGGAAACGGGCTCGATGCGATGTTTTGGACTTCTTGCGCGCTGAAAGCCAAGAAGATAAAAAGCTTTTGAAGGAATTTTTGGAATGTGAAAAAGGAAAGCTAAAAGTGGAACGGGAAAAGGTTGAAGAGATGAAGAAGCTGCGTTAGGTTTTGTCCAACAACGTAATTAAAACGCTGATAAATTGGTCATTAAAAGTAGTATGTGTAAAACGTAATAATAAATATGTTATTTCGTACAATGTTTTATTTTTTAATACCTAATAAAAGACACGTTTTCTTCAATAAAAATGTTTTTATTGCGCTCTTCAAGCTGAAAATAATGTAGTTAACCAATTTCTTTTATCACTTGCTGCAACCAAATATTGTTGAGCATTAAGGGACATATGAAAATGTTCGCTTTCATCGTACACTATTTCAGAAGGTTTTTCTTTGTTAATTATAAAGTTATGGAGTACCAAACATGACATTATTATTTGTTTAGCCACTTTGGGGTTTTGTACATCAACATAGTTTAAAATACGGAACTTGGTTTTCAAAATACCGAAAGCTTGTTCCACACACACTCTTGTGGAAGCTAAAACATTGTTGAATATAATTTGTGCAGGTGTTAAAAATCCATTGTCCTTATATGGAACCATCAAATATATTTCCAAAGGGTAAGCCCCATCACCCAAAAGGTGACATTCCGGTGGAAAGGAAATATGATTGTTGACAATTGCCCTTTTAAGTGGACTGTTCTGCCATACTAAAGCATCGTGGCATCGGCCGGGGTATCCCACAAAAGCGTCTGTGAATCGCAGTTCTCTATCAGCAACAGTCTATATAATGAATTAATCATTATATTAGTTTTGCTTTTAATGTGGATATTTGATTTATGATACCTGTAGAACAATTGAGCTTGTGCCCTTTCTGTTATAATAACTTATACCGCCTGTTGAAGGTTGTGGAATACGAATATGGGTCCCGTCGACACAACCCAAAACAAAAGGAAAGGGATGCGCTCTGCTTGCCTCGAATAGCTACATTATTTTTCTTTGTGAAATTTCCGTAGGCGGGAACTTGATGAGCTGTCTTTTGAAATTAGCCAAGAGCCTTGTTGTTTTAATGAAAACTCTATAGGTGGTTCCACGGCCGAAGTTGAATCTGTCACCGACATCGCGGAAACTACATTGATTAGCAAGTTTCCATATTGTTGAATATAGCGCTTTTTTTAAAGATATGCCAGTTGGACCACGTCGCTCACGAGTACTCCATGCAGTCTTCAATACATCGCACAATTCCTATAAAAAATGATTAAGTATGCAAAATATTTATCATATTTTGAATAATTTACTTTACCTCAAATGTTGCAGTTTCCATACGGAAATGAGAATAAAACATATCAGAAGGCATCTTTTTTATGGTCTCAAAGAAGCTTATGCATTTAGGCACTTTTCTAACAATTTTTCTTTTCTTTGAATAAAGCAACGTTGCGTATTCAATATTCTTTTTCTTTTTTAAATAATTTCTTACGATTGCTAAATTGTTTTGAATGATTTCAGTTAACTCCAATAAATTTGTCGGTTGCTTTGCAATTACTGACATTGCATAAATTGTGTATATATGTATGTAGGACGGCAACACCGCAGTGGACGAAAGACTTAGAATATATTTACTTAACAATACAACCCTGACACTGTTGAACGAACCTGACGAACGCGTTGCAAGTAAAACGGCAGTTGAAAATTGAAAGTTGAATAGCCAACATCGAAGTCGTGTATTAAATACCAGAATATTAACTACTATTATTAATATTTAATTTAAGAGAAAACTATCTAATCAATACATATAAAATAAACATTTCTATATATTCCCAGCAAAACTTCGCTAACGTATTCACCAACACATAAGCAAATCTTAAAAAAAAAAATAAAAATTTACGTGAATGTGAAAACAGGTCACATGTTGGGAATATATTTCGTACTCCCTCCCTCCACAGTTGTGCTACAAGAATGGTTGTGCTATATGCAGATATGCATTGTAGTCGTTTGATGTAAGAAGTAATCAGTATCAGTAGAAGTAATCAGTATATAACAAAGTGGAAAACTGCATTTCTCACATTTGTGTGAAAACTTGTGGAGTGACAGCGACAAAATTGAGGTAAGTAGAATTTATAAATATAAATATGAAATCGTTTCGGAACGCCATTTCAAAAGAGAAAAAAGAATTTGAATTTGAATCAATAGCTAATTTAGTTATTTATTTGTTTAGCATCACAAAGAAGAAGGTTTCAAGTTTCAGCGCCATACAATGTTCAGCTACGACACAGCATTCTACAGCCAGACAACCTTCAACAGCAGGACACAGATATATTATATGCATTTTAATAAATAATGAATAATATAAATTACGGTTAAATGATATAAATTATATAAAATATTTTTTATTTTATAGTAACTCAAGGTATTAAGGAAATCCTAAGAAACCAAAAGGTGCTGATGACAAGGATGGATGACATTGAGAAAACCCTCAAAGAAAATGTATGTATATGTACCAATAAATTTATATATGTATTTCTTTATTTGATAAATATAAATACATATATATATATATATATTTGTACATTAGGTTATTGATAAAGGTCTTCTATTGGCTCAAACACACACGCTGCGCGAATGTAAGGTGGTTTTAGCTAAAGTCCATCACTCCATTGGACGATTGGTAGGAGAAATAGAAAATCCCATGCGAATTGAAATAGCGTCAAGACTACCAATCTGCACACTAGACGCCGAAATATACATTTCCATAACAATTTAAAATAAAAAATTCAATAAATTTTTAAAAATAACCTGTATTTGTTTTATTTTATATGGAGTAGGATAAAAGGATAAGTATACCATACTACTTTACCATCGTACTGCTTTACCATCATACTACTTTACCATCAAACTACTATACCATCCTACCATGGGTTAAAAAGAGACGAGCATATGACAAAGTGATGGTAAATTTGTATGCAAAGAAAAAGGATAGACAACTCACACGTATTCAAAGTATGCGATAGAATCTTCCCATGCCTTTGTACAAACTGATGTAAACTATTCGAATTTTTCACGCATACTATCCATAGTTATACGGCAAGTTTATGGCATTATATAACGTATAGTCTTCTTGCTGGGTTGTTACAAAAGTAGTATTAAGTTTGGTACCACGTGTGTTTGTATTGCTAAATGCATTTCTTATTGTAAACATTGGGCGCCGCGGTTATCTGTTTGTCCACTCATAACATGAACAACAGCTGCATGTATATGGAATGCATAGCAACTTTATACGTGTTTGTTTTGCTATATGCATTCCTCATTGTAGACATTTGGCGCCAAGATTGTCTCGTTGTATACTACTAATTGCCAGATGCAATATTCGAAAAGGACACGTCGGCATCAGCGAGGAGCGCGTGGCTATATAAGCCGTGGCAGCGCCAACGTAACGATCCAGTGCTAAAAGTAAACTGCTACTCGTATAGTGAATAAAGAGATATTGTTTGAATTAAACGGTTGTTTTAGTTTTATTTGTCAATCCATGATACGAACCTTAGAAAAGTAAATTCGTAACAATATTTAAACACTTAAATAAACAGTGAATTGACTATTACTACAAATTGGTGTCAGGTGTGGGGTGAGCTTAACGCGAACAGTTGTGTGTGTGTCTGGCAGTGGCCACCAAAAAACAAAGACGTTGATATTGCTATACTGGGATAAAGAATATGCAAGTGCACTAATCGAAAAATATTTAATATTTTGTGTGGAGAAAGACATCAACAAATTGTGTGCAAATTCTTGCTTGACGATAGCTGAATATTGCAAGTGAACAAGTTTTGTCTTGTGTGGTTGAGGCTGAAACGAACGAGTACTGGTGTGGCAGAGGCCGAATAGCGCTACCGTACTAATCGTGTATTGCGGCAGATGCTGAAAACGTGAATACTTTTTGTTGGTGAAGTACGAGTACTGGCGTGGCGGTGGCCGAATAGCGCTAGTGAATATTTGTGTGGAAAAGGCTGAAAGCACAAAAGCAAATTGTTGTTGGTTGAACACTCGCTGAACTTGCGAGATAATTTTCCGTTGATTCAAAAATCTTCGTGAAATTGTTGGCATCGTATCATCTACTCGTTGCTAGGCTGTAATACTGGCAGAAGAAGTGTAGCTGAAACATCGAAAAATTCTTATCGGAAAATGGCAACGAAACATTATTTGGCGAAGCAACGGAATTGAAATTATACAAGCAGAACTACAGATGAGTACGAGTAGTTTAGTAAAGTAGTAAGAGCAAAAGAAATAGAATGAAAATTTGAATTGTAACTGATAGCTAAGTCATTATCTTTCTCATTTTTCATGACATTCTTAAGATGTTGAAAGTTTATTTTGATTGCTTGTAAGCAACACAGAAGAAGAAAATTTGAGTGGTGAAATTTTGTATACGAGAGAGCTTTATACTTTGATAGCTGAGGTGAATCGTTAAATTTTTACATTACTCTTGATAACTTTTAAATAATTTGAAATTGAATTGTAATTGGCTGTGTAAATCCCACGATGGAAAGCGAAATTTTAAAATTAAATGTACATAAATGATTTGAAAGCCAAATTAATTGCGTTAGGGCTGCCGACTACAGGATGAAAGATGACCTAACAAGACAGACTTTTTGAGCATTATGGCCTGACTCTTGAGGCTAACAGTGATGATGACGTTGGCGAGGGCTCCGAGTATGGCGACGCTGGCACTTCACCACCAAGTGAAGTCCATTACCAAACACTTAGTCGTACGCCATTTACTTTGCGCGATATTGCAGACTCATTAACGTCTTTTAGCGGTTCGGGTTCTTTGTCGGCCGAGGATTGGTTAGACGAATTTAATTCAAATGCTGAGGCAGTTCATTGGAATCCATTGCCGAAATTTATATATGCTAAACAGCTGCTTAAGGGTGCAGCAAAACTTTTCGTACGAAGTCAGCGAGGAATTACTAGTTTTGATATGTTAGCGCAGGCATTGAAATCTGAGTTTGGTATTACAGTGTCGTCCATCGAGGTTCACCGTGCGCTACGAAATCGTCGAAAGCGTAACAATGAATATTATAAAGAGTGTCTTTATAGTCTCATGGAGTTGGGGAAGGCAATTAAACTTGACGATATGAGTTTCATTGAATATTTCGTAGAGGGTATTCCTGATTCACGACAAAACAAAATCAACCTTTATCAGGCAAAAACCATACCAGAGTTGAAAGAGCAAATACGGGTGTATGAGAAAGTGCGATCTGGTCGCCAGTAAGTGACCAGCTCAAGCTTAAATCAAACAACTCCCGAATCAGTAACGACAGCTAATCAGGACTCAGAGAAAGGAAAAGTTAATGCTTTAAGTGTGGTAATGTTTCTCATATAGCAAAAGATTGTAATCAGGCACAGCCTAAATGTTTTATGTGTGGGCAACCAGGCCATCGTGCGGCCGATTGTCGAGATAAACAAGCTTCAGTGAAAACCGAGAAAGGTAGTGTAAATACATTGGAAGAGGACATAACCCCAAAAGCTAGCGAAATTGGTAGGTGCATTTTCAAGGACTTGACATGCAAGGGTTTAACCTTTTCGGCATTAATCGATACCGGTTGTGACCTTTGTTTAATACGTAACGACATCTTGCTCATATTGGGAGAAGATATTGAATTGAATAACGATAAGCGTCGGCTAAGAGGTATTAGTGGTGGTATCCTTGATACTGTCTTACCATTCCAGTTCATGTTGATAATTTGCAACTTGAAGTTACATTCCACGCTGTGCGTGAACGTGATATGCATTACTCAGCAATAGTCGGTAATAGTATACTCAAATATGTAAACTTGATGAGGTAGATAGTACATCACAAAGCATTACTACGTTAACAAATTCTGATTTACGCAATAGGGAATTAGTGGACGCAACGAAACAGCTGAAGGTTGATGTGCTAGAAGAATTCAAAGATTTGTGTTGTATAGTGGAAAAATGTGACGTTAGCGAGCCGGAAGTTGACTTGTCACATTTGCAGGTAAACAATGTGAATAGGGTCAAAGAGTTGATTACCCGTTATAAGCCAAAAAAGACGGGGGAATCTACAATAGAAATGAAAATTTTATTGACGGATGATATTCCAATTTATGAATGGCCTAGGCGCATGTCATACGCTGACAAAAAAGCCGTCGATGATCAGGTAGCGAAATGGTTGGAAGAGGGGATCGTTCAGCGTAGTTCGTCAGAATATGCATCGGCTATTGTGCTAGTGTCTAAAAAGGACGGTAGTAAGCGACTCTGTTGCGACTACAGGCGGTTAAATACTAAGATCGTACGAGATAATTTTCCGATGCCCCTATTAGACGATGTTATTGAAAGATTACAGGGAGCTAAAATTTTAACGACTCTGGATTTAGCTAACGGGTTTTTCCATTTTCCAATTGAGAGGAGCTCAAGGAAATATACAGCTTTCGTCACACATAACGATCAGTTTGAATTTTGTTATGTTCCGTTTGGAATCTCAAACTCGCCTGCTGTATTTTCGCGTTTTGTATTTGCTGTTTTAAGAGACAAGATCCAGGATGGAACAGTTGTGGGCTACATGGATGACCTCATTATTCCCGCTAAGGATTTGAATGAGGGCGTCCAAAAGCTGGAACGTGTTCTAAATAGAGCGTCGGAGTACAACCTAAAAATAAAGTTTAACAAGTGTAGGATTCTCGTGCGTAGAGTCGACTTTTTAGGGTATATTTTAGAGAACGGTACCATAGCACCGTCGGAAGCAAAAACTCAAGCCGTGGCGAAATTTCCTATGCCACACGATAAGAAGTCGTTACAGCGCTTTCTCGGTTTGACATCTTATTTCCGAAGGTTTATACAAGGTTACGCAGTGGTAGCGAAACCACTTACTGACTTTTTGCGGAAAGATTCAAAATTCGAAGTGGGGGACGAAGAGCTGACTGCCTTCCAGCAGTTAAAAATGGCTCTGATGAAAGCTCCTGTTTTAAAGCTCTACGACCCTAAAGCAATCACTGAAGTGCACGCGGATGCCTGTATTTACGGACACGGAGCTGTTTTAATGCAGAAGGACACGGATGATCAGGAATTTCATCCTGTTCAATTCATGAGCCGTAGGTGTAAACCGGCTGAAGAAAGGTACCACTCTTACGAGCATGAAGTTTTAGCGATTGTAGAGGCTCTCAAAAAGTGGCGAGTATAGCTAATGGGTATAAAATTTAAGATCGTGACGGATTGTAACGCGTTTGCATGTACAATGCAGAAACGGGACATTCCGCTAAGAGTGTCTCGCTGGGCTATGTTTCTGCAGGACTATAACTATGAGATAGAACATCGCGGTGGGTCAAAAATGAGACATGTGGACGCACTAAGTAGGGTGTCCTGTCTTATATTAGAAGACTCCCTGATACATACACCCGCGGCCAAGCGTAACTTACCATTAAGAAATTTCTAGCGAAAACGTGTTCTATCACTCATTGTAACGGTACTTGTTGCGGTAATGGAATTTTTCCGTTAAGTTTTAACGAAGTGATCTCTGACTTACACAAATATAAAATATTAAAAAAAAAATAAGTTCTGTCAAAAAAGTAAAAGTAAACCAGAACTAAAAAAAATGTCAGAAAGTGTTTAGGAGGAGGAAATTTCAAGCAGTGTTTTGGAGAAACTTGTTGGGTCAATGCCTGCTCGTATCGAAGCTGTAATATCCGCTAGAGGTGGACCGACGCCATATTAGATTTCCAGTTATTCTTTTTGAATATGTTGTAATTCCATTTTCAATTGAAACAAAAAATGTTGTAACGTTATTACAAGAATTAGTAATAATGAAATCAAAGACTTGTGTTAAAAAAGTTACCCAAAGAACGAAAAAAATTGAAAATAGTGAAAAAATATCAAGTGGTAAGTTACGCTTGGCCGCGGGTGTAGGTTGAAACAAGCTCAGCAGGGAGACCACTGGGTTAAAGCGGTATGTGCAGTGTTAAAGCAAAATAGTTATGAAGATTTTTATCTCAAGCAAGGAATTCTCGTCAAAGATCCCATTAAGGAACTTGTAGTCGTTCCATCGTCTATGGGAAACGAAATAATTACGATGGCACACCGGCAGGCTCATTTCTCAATTAACAAAACTAAAGATGCAGTTGAGAAATCTTTCTGTATTCCGCAGATAACCGCTAAAGTCACGAATGTAGTTCGTAGAATGTATTGTGAGTGAAAGTAAGTCGGGGAAAAAAGAAGGATTCCTTACACCGATAGACAAGGCAGACAGACCTTTAGGGACCTACCATGTCGATCATGTAGATCCAATGGAACAGACCGCTAAGTCATATAGTTACATATTTGTCGTGGTTGATGGGGTTTCAAAGTTCGTCTGGCTCTATCCGACTAGAAATACGGCAGCAGATATTGTTATAGACCGGGGTCCATATAAAGTAAGCAAAGTTTTTGGCACATGGTAGGTATGAGGTAGTGAAAGTAGGCGAGCACGAAGGCCTCGGCCGTACAATTTCTATTGCGGAATACATGAAAAAATGGGAGCCTTCGGTTCAACCTGAGTCATCATTCGAGCCGAATGAGGCATCAGGGTGGCCGAATGTAGGACGGCAACACCGCAGTGGACGAAAGACTTAGAATATATTTACTTAACAATACAACCCTGGCACTGTTGAACGAACCTGACGAACGCGTTGCAAGTAAAACGGCTGTTGAAAATTGAAAGTTGAATAGCCAACATCGAAGTCGTGTATTAAATACCAGAATATTAACTTACTATTATTAATATTTAATTTAATAGAAAACTATGTAATCAATACATATAAAAGAAACATTTCTATATATTTAAACACTTAAATAAACAGTGAATTGACTATTACTACATGTATACCGCAACAATACAAAGCAACATGCAATTTGGAACTCGCCCTACGCTACGAGCCATATGAGCGCTAACACGCAAGTACAGAACTAAAAAATATATTTTTTGATTAATTTGAATCAGGAAAAATTAATTGGCGCCCAACGTGTGGCTACACAACAAAAGGATTCAGATATAAAATCCTTACAGTGTAGTCAAAGGGATATAAATCTCATATGAAAACATAAAGGAATATAAATTCCATATTTTAAACAAATAAAGTGAAAATACAAGTGAATAAAAACGACACAAAACGAAATAACAGCTCTAAATGAAGACGTACAGGACCTCCAGAGGAGACTGGCGCTAATGGAAACAAGCCAAGGAATTGGAGTCATACACGAATACCAAGATCAATTATGTTCATACAACAATCCTGGAGAAGTAGACCAACATATATTTAAAACATTACCAATGTTTAGTGGAGACTACCACGATTACCGAAATTGGAGGAAGATGGCTACAACATTAATGTCCAATATATCTAAATTTCAAGCATTTAATATATATGCTGAAGCTCATTATGTTTAGGAGTAAAATCACGGGGAAAGCAGCCCAGATATTAATTAATAACAACACTAAACAAAACTTCGATGCAATAATTGAAAGATTAGATGATTCATACGCAGACCAGAGACCACTCTACGTTCTGGAAGAGGAGATGATGAAAATCAACCTCTACACGTATATTACGACAGATTAAATCAATCTCTGAACATCGTGTTATCAAAAATAGAAATGACGCACAAAAACGAAAATGTAGCTGAAGCCTTAAGCAAGGAAGTGCAGTCTAAAGCTGTCCGAACGTTTATAACAGGATTAAAAAAGTCTGACAACAAAAATTGCACTCTACTCCAGAGGATGCCAAAGTATTAGTGTCGAACGCATGGAAGTAGACCCGTCATCAGCACAATTCAGACGACGCACACACTACATACCGCAGCAAGCCAACGCCCAGCAACAGCAGTATCCCCAGCAAAACTTCGCCAACGTATTCACCAACACATAAGCAAATCTTAAAAAAAAAATAAAAATTTACGTGAATGTGAAAACAGGTCACATGTTGGGAATATATTTCGTACTCCCTCCCTCCACAGTTGTGCTACAAGAATGGTTGTGCTATATGCAGATATGCATTGTAGTCGTTTGATGTAAGAAGTATTCAGTAGAAGTAATCAGTATATAACAAAGTGGAAACCTGCATTTCTCGTTAGTTAAAAAAAAAGAATTAAAAATATTGGAATCAGCTATACACTTTGACAGCGACAAAATTGAGGCAAGTATTTATTATATAAATCACTTATATTATATTATAAAATTTTTTCCTATTTTTGTGTAGATGTATTTGTAATGGAAGGACGGCCAGGTTTTGAACGGGCATTAAGAAGAGTGGTGGACCTTAGCCACAATAGGTATCGCCAAAACAAATTATCTTTAAATAAACGGTAAGTTATTTCTTTTCCAAAATTTTAGTAATAATTAATGTTTTATAATTCCAGGTCGGAACAACAACAACCAAAGTAGGTGCAGTTTTTAAATAATGTATGGATGCAATTATTTTTATTTTTTTTTTATTTTTATTTATTTAAATATGTACTATATGTAATATATATACATATATTATAAGTACGGATGCAATGAATAATAAAAATAACCTGTATTTGTTTTATTTTATATGGAGTAGGATAAAAGGATAAGTATACCATACTACTTCACCATCGTACTGTTTTACCATCGTACTACTTTACCATCATACTACTTTACCATCAAACTACTATACCCTCCTACCATGGATTAAAAAGAGACGAGCATATGACAAAGTGATGGTAAATTTGTATGCAAAGAAAAAGGATAGACAACTCACACGTATTCAAAGTATGCGATAGAATCTTCCCATGCCTCTGTACAAACTGATGTAAACTATTCGAATTTTTCACGCATACTATCCATAGTTATACGGCCGGTTTATGGCATTATATAACGTATAGTCTTCTTGCTGGGTCAGCAAAGAAATATTCAACAACCACAGCAACAACGCCATGGAATATTCAGCGGCCAACGCATAGAAGAAGAGAAGCAGAGATACAAATTCAGAAGTACATGGAAAAAAAGAAAGAGTCAACCAGCTCAACGGCGACAACGACGTAGAAGATGTACAGTCTCTCTACAACGAACCAGCCACCGATGAAGAAGAAGTTGAACAGACCCATTTTTTATAAAATACCACGGTCTTCCTACTTTAAGAAGAACTGCACCAAATGGTAGGTCCGTGTATATACTAATAGATACAGGTGCTACAAGCAGTTATGTAAAAAGTGAATATCCATACGCAAAGAAAAAATTGTTAGATAAACCACTAAAAACTAGAACTTTACATGGAAGTTCAATAATTACACATAAAAGGAAAATAAATTTGTCAGGCCATGAAATCGAACTTATAGATATTGATAAATTAAAAGATTTCGATATGATATTAGGAGATGACAATTTAAAGAAAATGAGAGCTAATATTAATATGATGAATTATTCAATTAGTTTTTCAAAGAAAGAAAATAATTTAATAAAGAATGTACTCAATTACACCTTAGGTGACGAAACATACAAAAAAGAAATTGATAATTTAATGAAAAATAATTATTGTGGAGAAATTTTACCATTTACAACTACTATAGAAGCAGAAATTAGGACAGAGACCAAAGATCCTGTGTGGGTAAGACAATATCCATATCCTTATTCGGATCACGATTTTGTTAAAAAGAGAAATTGAGAAATTATTGCAGAATAATATAATTCAGCCAAGCAAAAGCCCATATAATTCCCCAATATGGACAGTTTCAAAGAAGGGCAATGATGAAGAGGGAAAACCTAAAAGAAGAATGGTTATAGATTTCCAAAAACTTAATAAACAAACGATAGCAGATAGATACCCAATTCCCGACATAACAATGCCTTTACAGAATTAAGGGAAAGCTGCTGCTGGAAAACTTAACTTAGATGCAATGATTTCAATATGTAAAGACAAGCCACAAAGAATTAAGGATTGTAAAAATAATTTAAGCAAATACATTTGTAGAAAAAAAAAACAGATCAATGTACCATACCTTTAATGCATGACGAAGAAGCACACTGTAATGTTGTTGAGGAAAATAACAAACCAATAATAGAATTAAATCATGGTAATATTATCCTAAGCGGAACACACGTATTAAATAATGAATCTATACCAGGAAACAATTTAATACAATTTACAAATCCCATAACTATTGATGGAGAAACTTATAAAAACAAAAATGAACAAATTAAAAAATATATCAAAGCACAAGCCAATACTTGAACTATTACAATCACGATACTGAATATGAATTTACCAATATTCAAAAATTACATAAATTAAATACATATATATTTTTTGATTAATTTGAATCAGGAAATATTAATTCCCGAGCAGGGACCAGTTCGCGAAAATCGAAGGTAACAAGTGAGCAGTAGGCACACGCGAGTGATCAAATAAACTTTCGAAAATCATCCATCCTCAACCTACACTTCGATGAGGAGGTGCGTAACAAGGTGCAAAAGGACGATCCGTAATGAGCCGCAGGCAGGAAAGGGGCTTTGCCGACACACCATGATTATCTTGTAACTAAGTATATTTAAGATTTATATGTATGCAAATTGTATTTATAAAGCAGTGAGCTATTAAGATTAAAAGTGAAAATTTGTGAATAAAATCAGAAAATCATTTTTTTGTTAGGAAATAATAAAAATAAAAATCTTAAGAAATAATAAAAAGGAAATCGAAATCATAAAAAGAAATTAAAATGACGAATCCGAGCAATTTAATACGTACGGTTCTGCAATATGCAGCCGGTAGTACACAAGACGGTCCATCAAATACCACACAAGTGCACAACTTGACTCCAAGAAAAAAAATGGTTTTTTTAATCCCCCCATTGCGTAGAGAGAAAACTCATACTTACGAATATAATTGGACACTCAGATGATAACATACGATCAGGCACTAAAGCGATGGCACATCTGTGCACATACATACTTACGCATTAGAATTTGACACTTAACGCTATCATTGGAAATTGACCTTTTCTAACTAGAAAAACTTCAAAGAAATCCGAACCAGAATTAATTGGACACGTCTTACAAATCAAATTACAAATATTTTATTTGATGTCTCACTGACAAATTCAAAACGATCATCTTATCAGCTGAGGTATAAAAGGCGAAACATAACAATCAACGAGTTCAGTTCAGTTCTTTTATTTGTGCAGAAACAAATATTCAGGATCCCGATGATTGGAATCAAGACGTGAATCAGGACAGGAAGTAAGGACAACAACAATAACCAGGACTCCAGCATTGCTCCCAAAATGGTTAGGTTAGTATCCTTCATAAGAATCAAAGCTTATTCACTTTCCTTTGCAGCTCTTAAGTAATAAAACAAAACACCATTGTAATATTAGAGAAGAAAAAATCTGATCTTTTATTTCAACAAAATAAGTAAATTAAAGAAAATAGATTATTGCAACGCCAAATCTATTATTATATGGTCTGTCTTAAGTGGATTGAAGATATACTTCTTAGAATGTAAGATTAATTTCTGTATCTAGGCTTAAGTAAAATATTGTATAAAAGTACGGTAAATAAAAAAAACTCCTCGTATAAAATAAGTAAATGAGAACGTCGTTCATTGCCGTTGTAATAATTGAGAGCGAAATAATAACTCGCTCGATTATTTAAGGAATATTTGAAGTGAACATGAAAATTACGAATCAGAAACATTTTGAAATTTTAATTTTTGAAATGGAAAAAACACTGCATATGCCAAAAGGTTTTAGAAAACCTTAAATTTTGATGCACTTATTATGTGTTATGCGTTGGTCAAGATAACATTGGTAAACACTGTTTTTGTCACATGAACTTTGTTATGATTTTAATTTATGTTGGTGTACCCACATTAAAAATATATAAAAGTCGAAATTTCACATCACTAATTGAACAGTGCTATTTAGACTATTTTGGTTTTCTTGTGAGGAATCAAGACAAATCCTGGGTTCCACATAAATGTTGTGTAATGTGTGTGAGGCTCCTTTTAGGTTGGGCTAAACAGGAACCTTGACATTTGTCATTTGCTATACCAATGATTTGTACGGAACCAAAGGATCATGTAAGTGATTGTTACTTTTATTTGACTCAAACAAAAGGTAATACTATCAAATCCAAACACACTATCCAGTATCCAAACTTGTATTCGGCCAAAAGACCCATCCTACATAGTGCCGAACTGCCTGTGCCGATGCCTCCAAATCGATGAAAAAGTGAGAATTCTAGTCCGGAATTTGTTCTCAGACAGCATAATGAGGTATCTGAAGATAGTGACTCAAGTTATGAACCGTCAACTTCAAAAGAACCGCACTTATTGACACAACGTAATTTAAACGATTTAGTACGTGATTTAAACGATATATTTAAATCTGTCTAAAAAACAGGCTGAGCTTTTGGTGTCTAGATTAAACGACTGGAATTTACTTTCTCGTGGTACAAAGATTTCTTATTTTCGACGTCGTGACGATGAAATAAAACCTTACTTTTCTGAAGGAGGTGATTTAGTCTATTGTAATAACGTTCTTGTTGTGATGAATTTATTAAATTTCGAGTATGATTCAAGTCATTGGCGACTATTTATTGACTCTTCAAAAACTAGTTTGAAAGAAGTGTTACTGCATAACGGAAACAAACTTAATTCAGTGCCGATTGCTCATGGTTCTAATATGAAAGAGACTTACGAAAATATGAGATTTATACTTGAAAAAATTGAATACAGTAAACACGTTTGGAAAATTTGTGGTGATTTTAAAGTCAATGTACTTTTACTTGGACTACAGCTTGGTTATACGAAATTTTGCTGTTTTATTTGTGAATGGGGCAGTAGAGACAGAAAAAGTCACTATACAAAGCAAGAATGTCCCAAGCGTGAATCACTAACTCCAGGCCATAAAAATGTTAAAAATGATCCTCTAGTGAACCCTGATTACAAACTTTTACCACCGTTGCACATAAAGCTTGGCCTGATAAAAAATTTTGTAAAAGCTATGCCTACAGATGGAGATGGATTTTTATATCTAAGAGAGAAATTCCCTAAACTCAGCGAGGCGAAAATTAAAGAGGGAATATTTGTAGGTCCACAAATACGGCATTGGATGAAGGATAAGAGCTTTGAAGAAAAACTGAATGATAAGGAAAAACTCGGCTGGAAATGTTTTGTGAATGTTGTTCAAAAATTTTTAGGTAACCATAAAGCGGAAAATTACACAGATTTAATAAATAAACTTATGATATCATTTAAAGCTTTGGGGTGTAATATGTCCTTGAAAATACATATGCTGGACTCTCATCTGGATTTCTTTCCGGCAAATTTGGGTGCTGTGAGTGACGAACAAGGTGAGAGGTTCCATCAAGACATTTCCTTAATGGAGAAGCGTTATCAAGGGAAATGGAGTCCAGGAATGCTAGCAGACTATTGTTGGAGACTTAAAAGGGACCTACCGGAAGCCAAATATTCAAGAAAATCATAAGTATCTATTAGATGTTGGGAAATAATTCTTTAAATGTGGCTGAATTTTGTACTTTTTACGAAAATATAAGTATGTTTTGATGTTGCAAGAAAACGTTATGTTTACATTTTTTTCATTGATTTATTATTATTTGGTGGCCCCAGTAAATTCAAAATTTTATAATAATTTTTCATGTGACAAAAAAAAAAAATTACAAATTTGTTGACCTGTGTAATTAATTCAAAAACATTGGCTAAGAATTTAAAAAGAGTGAGGAGCAGATTCTTGTGTGGTTTTAGGTAAAAAAGACAATGTTTCATTATTTTATTCACAAATTGAAGTCTAATCTTCTTTTATTTTGGGCCATAACATTTAAAATCTCTTCCTCCGTCACGTCTATATCTCTATGGATATTCAAGAGAGCCATTCCGTTCAGGCGTGCTTCTCCAGTTTTATTTCTTAAATGTGTTTTAAGCCTGCGAAGTGAGGAAAACGAGCGTTCACTTGAAGCGACAGATATAGGGATTTTTGCTCCAATCTTTAAAAAACGATGCACTAAAAAAGTTTTGGATCTCTTTGTTTGATTTAACCAGTTCCTGAAAATATATTCAAAATTTTTGTAAGAAAATATAATCTGAAGAAAAGATTTTTAACCTTTTTCACATTCTAAATTCAACAAATGAAAAACAAATAATAAGTAAAGTTGTGTATCTAATTCAGACCAGTTTTTTCTGGTTGTTTTTATTAAAAATATAGACATTTTAGTTAAGACACTCAAGTATTTTTTTGCAAATAGTATAATTTTTTTTTTATTAAATTTATTTCACAACAGTTTCTCATGGAACGAAAACTGAAAGTCATAATAAATGAGTTTTTATTTTTCTTGTATTGTGATTAACAATAAACTCTAAAAAAAAATAATAGAAACCTTATTGGTGACTTTTCAGTTCAGAACTAATTTTCAAAAGAAGTCCATTTTCGACTCACAATTCCCCTTAAATCTAAAAAAATCCAGTTCAGCAGCCACAGAGTTATAAGGCAAGCTCATTACTTTGAAGCAAATTAAAAAAATGTCTCTGTCCAGTTTATATTTTTCTGGGTTTTTTAATTGGTCTACATTCCCACAACTTTTTAATACTATCCAGATACAATAGGTTTGTTTTTAGTTTAACATTTTCATAGTTTCAAAAAATTAAATTCTATCAGCAGAAAAGTATCAAAATAGGCCGTTTGTGTACAAAAAAGTATCAAATCACAAAATTTAGAAAAAAAGGATCAAAAAGGATACAATTGTATCAAAACGGCAACGCTGTTAGTGACTAATGTATTCATTTATTTTACATATTCATACATCGTCGGCAGAAAGATTGCTTTGAAAACAACAAATTACAATTTTTCAAATGACCATGTAGAATTAAATTCTATTATTTAAAAATTCAATTACTTTGGGGGGGGGTTTTAATACCCCAAAACCCCCCCCCTGCGTTCGCCCCTGATGTACACAAACAAATACACAATATGTTACAGTACAACAGCTTAACAATTTTTATTATTATAAATAGTAGTGATATTTACATTTTCAGTTCAGTTCAGAAGAACCAATAAAGTAAAGTGCAGTTAATTATAACAACTTTGTGTTTTTATTTAATCTTAGCTCTACGCACTTAACTCGCGTGGTTGACTTCACCTTTCTTGCTTGACGCGTATCGATTAAATACATAAATATAGTATGTGTTAAAAGAAATGTAATATTCATTTTTAATGTATGAATAGCATTAAGGGGGTATTCTACTCTAGAATTTTGAAAAATTCGATATTTTTCACATATTTAAAGTTTGGACCCTTAAGAACATATCCTCCAAAGGATTTTTAAAAATTAAAATTGTTTTAAGAGCTACAGTTACTTTAGTGACGCAGTACCTAGTCCAGTTCGGCCGTATCGAATTTTTTAAAAGCGTTTTTCTAGAAACTACTTTTTTCCACAAGCTACCGGCATTATCTCAAGTTCTATACAACCGATTTACTTGAAATTTTGTGTGAACCTTCTTTATATAATCCTTTGTCGTTCCTATAAGCATCGTGTCAAAATTTTTGTTTATTATTATTTAAAAAAAAGTCAGGAATTTCAAAAAAAAGCGTAAAAAATGATTTTTATTTTCAGGCAGTCGCCATTTATAAAAAAAAAAAAAATTTCGTGTTCCCTGAGGTAGGGACTATAACAGCATCCTTACTGATTAAGAATTTCTTTTGATTTTTTTTCAGACCACCAGGAGAGTCAAGATCAATGTCACCAGGATGCGCCATTTTTTTTTACAACTGTCTCGCCCACCACTCTCTCATTATTTTAATTTTTAATATTTTTTTGTAAATCTTTTTTTCTGTATTCTTAAGATATCAACAAAAACACCATAAAAAAATGATTTGTAAAAATATTAATTGCCTTTTTTTTACGATACTTTAAAAATTACCTGAAATTCAAGCTTCTAGAGTACAATACCCCCTTAAAATATTACTGTAGGATGAACAAAAAATATTACTTACATATGTATATATACATATTTATGGATAATTATACATTCATAGTAATAATAATAAAATTAATTCTAAAATTAAAAATTGTATTTTTGATTTAGAAAATGGTGTTTTAAAATATTAATAAAAATTCGCTTAACATCTTAATATTTATTTAATCTTTCTTTGATATAATTGGTTTTATTGTAATCATATAATATTATTAATGTTTTTCTTAAAATAATCTTTTTTCAGGTATTTGTCTTTTATAATCTTTTTTCAGATATTTGTCTTTTATTTTCAGGTATTAATAATGCTTTTCTTTAATATTTTTTTTTTTCAGATGATAATTATTTTTTTTAAATTAAATATATTGTCCAAATAACAATGTTAGCCTTAATATATTTAATTATAATAAAATTTATGTCAATATGTATGAAAAATAATAAAATTAATAGTTTAAAAATTAAATTTTGTTAAAAATTTTATAAATTTTAAAAGTAGGAATCAAAAAATGCAACCCCGCATCAGCTGACTATTAGGGTAATTAGAGCAGTTCAGCTATATTTTCACATACACAATTTATATGACACTGCTGAATAAGCGCAACAGAGATGCATTATCACATGCATACGTACGTGTGTGGGGGAAAAGTGGTTAGTATCTTCAAGCTCACCACTTTTTTCACTACTTTTGGGGATTTGAAAACCTACTGTCTCACTAGTTTTTTCACCACTTTTGGCTGGCAGGGTGGAAATGCAATAGATGCACACTAGCAAATGAATACAAATGCATTTGCTGATAAGATAATACGCGTACTTTTAGATAAGAGCAACGCACTTATGTGTTATGCGTTGGTCTGATAATTAACTCAAAAACATAGGCTAAGAATTTTGTATAAAAGGAGCTGCTCAACAAAAATAAAATTAGATTTGAAATACAATATCCACAGAAAAGATTCTTTTTATTTGTATATTTTACTTCCCCCCACCAGTGGTAAGGGGTAAAAGAAAACATAAAAAGAAAGATTTCAAGTAGAATAGCAGTGCCTATCACTTATTACCCCCCACCCCAGGTAAGGAATAAGTGACGCAGCTCTGCATAAATTTTACTAAACATTTTGGTCCATTGGATCCTCAATATTTTGAGCTCAGGCGACAATAAAACTCAACAATTGAGTATAATAAAGCCTTATACTGAGAATAAGGAACAGGATACGTAAGCCGTCCTTTAATTGCGATTCAAAGGGATACTCAACTGCTGTGAGTCGAGGCACAGCAAGGTCAACTAGGCGACCAATCAATAACCTCCAACGATCCCTTTGAAGAATAAAAGCGCAATAATATTATAAAAAAAAAGCTGTCAGCATAGGAATCAACAGAGGAAAGATCCTTGAGAGCCAAATTGACATAGCGGAGAAAGTCCTGCAAACAAATAATAATATAGTGGGCAAATCGATGAGAAAACCGAAGGTTAGGGAATTAAATAAATATACCATTAAAATGCAAAAAGATTTTGACGCTAACCACGAAAAATTAATGGCGGATGGCATAGGTGAAGAGGACTATTTTAAGTCGAATTCCTATGGCAACGTAACAGAGCAAATCGAAGAAATAATTCAACAATTCAAACATGCTCTTAAAGATGAAGTCGAATTTCCATTGCCAGAAAGAAAACAGAAACCTCAAACTGGCGCACAAGAACAACAGCAAACTACGTCAGATAGGAAATTGTCCATTTTTAGAAGGAAAATTGAGAACCTCCGGAAGCAAATGCCTGACTTGAGTTTCGAAGTCGTTGTCAACTCAGATCAAATCGCATATTTGGAAACGCTGTTTAATAACATAGAAAACGCGTACAGCAGCGATCTTTCAAGATATTTTAAATTGGAAATTGAGGAAGCTTACGATGAAATAGTAGCAGAATATTTTAATGAGCTCCCTCGTCTAAAATATGGCTTAAAAATTGAAGAGAGTAAAAACCCAGCCATACACGTATGACTCATATTACCTACCAATACACATATATACAACAATAGCAAGCCAATACCACATGACGCATGTGCAACGTGATCAAAACACAAACACATGGAGAGGCATCATCTTACAAGAGTACAGCCACCACGTGACCAACAACAAGCCAATGCCACATCACGCATATACAACGTGATCAACATACAGACACATGGGGCATTATCTTACAAGAATGTACAGCCACCACGTGACCAACAACAAAAAGCATGGCATTATCCAAGATGCCACGCCACCGGAATTAGCCAATAGGAAGACGACACGAGTTGACTGCACTGCTATAAAAGAGTGACGCGCATACAACTCTTGTCCTCAGTTTGAATAGAAATTCAGACATAATAAGTTATAATATTTTGTGTAGACTAATATTAAACATTTAAATAAAGGAACCTTCGAGGAATCGAAGGAAAATATATTTTTAAAGAATAATTAAAAACTATTCTTAATTAGAGCCAAAAGTAGCATTTCGTCATAATTTGGAGCTAGAAAAACTGAAAATTCCAAATTTCTATTTGGAAATAAAAGAATGGGTTAATTTTTCCAAAGTTTTCCAAGACATGGTACACAACAACGAACAAATATCTAGCTCTAAAAAATGTTTCGTTTACGCCTTTGCTTGTAAGGTGAAGCTGCTTATCTGATTCAACATTTGCAGATATCAGCCGATAATTACAAAGCAGCATGGAGTATCTTAAAAGAAAGGTCCGACCACAAACGTATTTTGTTCACGACACAGTGGGACAGAATAATGGATCAGCCAGTTATTAATAGTGACAACGCCGATAGTGTAAGGCAGCTGCTAGATACTACAAACGAATGCCTCAATGCAATAAAGTCATTGGGCGTTAAAATTGAAGAGGCTGATCCCTTTATAGCTCGTGTCATTGTACGGAAGCTAGACAAGGAAGGCCTCAAATTATATGAGCAAACTGTAAGAAAGAACAATTAGCAGTAAAGAGATGCCCAAATCCGTTCTAACAGAGGAATGGCTAAAAATCACACCGGAAGTAACCGCAAATCTGGTCAACTCAATGCCGCGTCGTTTACAAACCGTAATTAAAGTAAATGGAAAACAAACAAAATACTAATTATTGATTATGTCACACATTAACACTTTGTACACTTTCTTTTGACGCCAAAAAAATTAAGAATTTTAAGTTTTTTGTTTATAACTTTTGTTGTTGTAAGAATTTTGTTTTTGTTTTCCCATAATTTAGAAAAGAAATAAATACCATTTTTTAAAAATATAACATGTCCCATTGTTTTATTTAACAAGTATATGAAATTCAATTATTGATGTAATAAAAAAACTTGTACACTTTCTTTTGACGCTGACTGTACATATGTATATATCTATATTAATTAATCATTACGTTTTTCTAGCTACTACGTCACCTATGTATGTTAAAGCATTTACATTCGAAACATCGTATTTTATATCAGAAATGTGTTGAATTAGGAAAAAATAGTTGCAGAAGAAAGTAAAAGTAATGAAGAATCGCCAAAACGTCAGAAACTCGGGCCACCTACTAAAGCAGAGCTACATCAACTATGTATAGAGATGATAGCAATTGATATGAAACCTTTTCCTTGTGTAGAAGTTGAAGATTTTCGAAGATTATTAAAAATACTCGATTATACATGTAGGAAGAAATAATATAGAACATGTGGCATTGTTGTCATTGAACGAATAATGCAGTTCAGATGGCAACACTGCAAAATCAGCTGTTAATTGACGAAGCGTCCATCAGCAGCCATCATTGTAACGGTCCATATGGATCATCCATTTTTGTATAAAGAATAAGAATCATATTGTTTAAGCATCAGTTGTTAAGAAGACGTTGTACAATGCGGTCGCGCCACCGCCTGAATTATAAAGTGCGAAAGAAATAAAGTTATAAAACTAAAACGTGGTGTGTTCATTTTAAATTAAATCCTACATTTGGGGGCTCAACCGGGATGGTCCGGAATGTGTTGTGCGGTTATAAAAACAATTTAAAAAACAGTTTTTTTTGGAAATAAACAATTTTGGTGAATTTGACATTTTGTGAGTGGCTGTTAGAAACAGCAAGATTGCGATCGGACAAGTGGCTGTACCAGTGCGTTAACAGTGGTCAGCGTAGAACAGTGTACGAGTATTGGTAGTGAAATGTGCAATGCCGTAAGAGCACATAATACCAATGGAACAGTGATAAGGAAAGAAATTTAGAGTTTTGTTTGGAACGATCGGAAAGTTACGTTAGTGAGAGTAGTTCAAAGTACTGAAGTGTACGAGAATATACGTACAAAGAACCTAAAACTTAACAGTGCGGTAGTGAATTCTGGTAATTTGCAAGTGACTGTACCCAGCTCGATATCGCGGGCAGTAAACGCATTTTCCAGTAAAATTGTGAAACGGTGCATAAGGTTGCACGGACCAAGTTCCTGATAAATTTGTATAACGGCGTAAAAGCAAAAAACCGTACTCAGTGCGCGACTGTACCCAGTACGCTATAACTGGCAGTCAGCACAGTTTCTAGAAATTCGTATAACGGTGCAAAACCGTAGACGGGCGCATAAGACGCGCAAAGCATCGCAGCAGTTAGCAGCAGAACAACGGTACAGCTAGCAGCAGCAGACAGCAAAGCATCGTGGCAGTTGGCGGCGCACGAAGAAAGCTGAACAACGGCAGCAGAGAAACGGGAGCTAAGATAAGTTATAATGATTTTGTAGTTAGTTGAGTAGAAGAGTGTGTTATTTGCACTCAATTGCGATGTAATGTAGTAGAATGTGTAGCGTTTAGTTTGTAAGCAAAAACAAAATGTACAGTTGCTTCTAAGAAACATATGTAATTAAATTTGTAAAAGCGTATCCGTAATTTGAATTTTTATACTAGTTAAGAGAAAAAATAAATTTGTAAGATGGACGCTGAAACCATTAGGGCAATGACGGTAGAGACGTTAAAAGAAAAACTAAGAGAATTAGGGTTGTGCGTTACGGGTAGGAAAAAGGAGTTGCAACTGCGTTTGCTACAACATTTAGTTTTCGGTGATGAGCAAGATGAAGGGGGATGCGACGACGAATCGGAAAATTCGTTGTACGTTGATGTAAATGCTGCTCCATCGAATTCGCAAAGGGTGTCATTTTCGTTGCGTGACATTAAAGACAGTGTTTCAGATTTTTTTGGTGATGATACTTGCGATGTTCGTCACTGGGTTGAGGAATTTGATGATATGGCTAACACGGTCGGTTGGAATAATTTAGAACGATTTGTATACGCTAAAAAACTACTTAAGGGAGCAGCGAAATTATATGTACGCGGATTAGTAGGAGTAAGAGGTTGGGCTAGTTTAAAGCGTTCTCTTATCGATGAGTTTGGGGAAAAATTATGTGCGTCTGAAGTGCATCGAACATTAAGAAACCGGCGTAAACAGCCAAAAGAAAGTTTTCAAGAATACCTTTATGCTATTTTAGAAATAGGGAAGCAAATCTCTTTAGATGAAAGAAGCGTAGTAGAGTATTTCGTGGATGGCATACCAGACGTTAAGGCAAATAAGAGTATGTTATATCAAGCGAAAACGGTGGGCGAATTGAAAGAACAAATCCGCATATACGAGAAAGTTAGAAGTGTACAAACTACAGTAGGCAAAGGATACGTGGAACGGTTCGCTACAGAGAGTAAAGAATCGATGAGGAAGAAGTGTTTTAAGTGTGACAAGGAAGGTCATATAGCAAGAGCCTGTCCGGAGGCTAGGTCTAGTAATGTGGTTTGCTTTAAGTGCAAACAGAAGGGGCATTATTCTCATCAGTGCAAAGAGCAAAGGGATAAGACAATAAAAAGTGAACAAAGTAGTCGCAAAGTAGAAACGTCTACTAGAAAAGGTGGAATGATCTTCGTTGATGCAACTATCAATGGTTTTACTTTCAGTGCATTAGTGGATACAGGATGTATCGGGTGTATCATGAGGTACGATACCTTAGTGATGTTAGGAGATATAAAGCTAATTGGGGAAAAGCAAAAATTGTTCGGTGTAGGTAAAGGCGTGCTTACGACATTAGGCAGCTTTACGGCCGATATTTCAATAGAAGGGTTGTCATTAAATGTAACGTTTCACGTGGTTAGGGAAAATGATATTCCGTATGCAGCCATAATTGGAAATGATGTACTTCGCGATGTTGAGTTAGTTTTTAGAGAAGGTAGTGTTGAGTTCAGGAAACTTGTGAGGACTGCTGAGGAGGCAGCGAAGCACGCAGGGATCGGGGAGATTCCTGGGGGTGCGTGTGGTGGAGCTGAAGGGCTTGTGTCAGCCCACCAGGGTGCATGCAGTGATGCTGAAGGGTTTGTGTCAGCTCACCGGGGTGCAAGTGGTGATGTTGAAGGGTTTGTGTCAACTCACCGTGAGTTAAGGGACTATGGGAATAGTCAAATTGAAGTTTCCGAGGAACAAAAGGACATTACTGGACCGGTATTAGAAACGAGGTCGGAAGTCATGGATGACAATGGGTTAAGCAAAGAACTCAGGGTATTGTGTTCAATTGGAACGGCATTGTCTGAGGAGTCAGATAAAGTGGATCTATCGCATCTGCCGATAGACGAGGCTAAAGTAGTTAGCAGTTGGATTAATAGTTATTATCCTAGGAGGTCGAGTAAAACGCCAGTACAGATGAAATTGTTACTAAAGGATGAGAAACTGATATTTCAGCGGCCACGTAGAGTGTCGCAGGCGGATCAAAGATGTATGTAAGATGTATTGATGAAGAGGTAGAGCGTATGCTTAAAGAAGGTATCATTCAAGAGAGTGTGTCGGAATACGCCTCGCCAGTTGTGTTAGTTACAAAGAAAAACGGAGCAAAACGGTTTTGTTGTGACTATCGCATGATAAACGAGAAAATAGTCAGGGACAATTTTCCAATGACAGTGGTGGACGAAGCATTAGACAGATTGCAGGGTGCAAGGGTCTTCACCACATTGGACTTGAAGAACGGATTCTATCATGTGCCAATAGAACCAGGGTCTCGCAAATACACGTCTTTCGTAACTCAGAACGGCCAATATGAGTTTTGTTTTGTGCCATTTGGTATTAATAATTCGCCGGCGGTATTTTGTCGATACATACGAGCAATATTCCAGAACATGCTTGCGGATGGAACAGTCATAATATACATGGACGATATCGTCATTCCCGCCAAGGATGAGATCGAAGGCCGAGAGAAATTGGAAAAGGTATTAAGACATGCAAGTGAAAACGGTCTGCACATTAGATGGGAGAAATGCCAAATTCTAAAGAGAAAGATTAATTTTTTGGGGTTCGTTGTGGAGAACGGGGCGATTTTGCCTTCAGAAGAGAAGACAAAGGCAGTCAGGGCATTTCCAGTACCAACTAGTAAGAAAGAATTACAACGATTTTTAGGTTTAACTTCATACTTCAGGCGTTTCATCCAAAATTATGCAGTTAATGCGAAGCCACTAACAGATATGCTTCGTCAGGACGAAAAGTTTGGGTTGAGGGAAGAACAACTTTTAGCCATTCAAGATCTGAAGCGTGCGTTAGTAAATGCGCCCGCATTGAAGCTTTTCAATCCGCATGCGGAAACAGAGGTGCATGCTGATGCGTCAAAATTTGGTTACGGTGCAGTCTTACTACAAAGGGATTCAGAAGACAATCTGTTACATCCCATCGAATATATGAGTCGTAAAACCACAAGGGCGGAAGAGAAATATAGTGCTTTTGAACTTGAGGTTCTGGCAGCTATAAAAGCATTACAGAAATGGCGTATATACTTAAGAGATATTCAGTTTAAAATAGTTAGCGATTGTAACGCTTTCGCTATGACAGTCAAGAAACAAGACGTACCAGACAGAATCATGAGGTGGGCAATGTACCTACAAGAATATAATTATGTGGTTGAACATAGGTCAGGAACTCGCATGAGACACGTAGATGCTCTTAGTCGTGCATACTGCTTATTAGTAGAAGACTCGTTAAAGTTTAGGATAAAAGAGGCGCAAATGCAGGATGACTGGATAAGAGCAGTGCGGAAAATTGTGGAAGTAGAATCATACGAAAACTTCTTTTTAAGAAATGACTTACTTTACAACGACTTTGTAAAGGAATTGTTGGTGGTACCATCCAGTATGGAAGAGGAAATTATAAAATTAGCACATAGCCAGGGTCATTTTGCAGCAAAAAGAACACAGGAGCTAGTAGAGAGAAATTATTATATACCAAACTTGAGCAAAAAAGTACAAAATGTAGTAACTTCGTGTGTAGAGTGCATAGTAATAGACGCAAAAAGGGGTAAGAAAGAGGGCTTGTTGACACCAATCGACAAAACTTGTGAACCATTAGGTACTTACCATATGACCATGTGGGTCCATTAACCGAAACACGGAAAAAGTATAATCATATTTTAGTCATAATAGACGCATTTTCGAAATTCGTTTGGTTGTACCCAACGAAATCAACCGGGGTGGAGGAGGTAATCAATAAATTAGAGAAACAATCCTCAGTTTGGGGTGGCTACGAAATTACGACCGAAGTATTTAGGACCGTACAGGGTAGTCGCCAAACTAAACCATGACCGATACGAGGTTGACAAAGTAGGAAATACGTAAGGACCAAAGAATACCACTACAGTGGCAGAAAACATGAAAAGGTGGGCTTAATTATTCGAGGTCGAATAATAGGTCAGGATAGCCGATTGTAGGAAGAAATAATATATAGAATATGTGGCATTGTTGTCATTGAACGAATAATGTAGTTCAGATGGCAACACTGCAAAATCAGCTGTTAATTGACGAAGCGTCCATCAGCAGCCATCATTGTAACGGTCCATATGGATCATCCATTTTTGTATAAAGAATAAGAATCATATTGTTTAAGCATGAGTTGTTAAGAAGACGTTGTACAATGCGGTCGCGCCACCGCCTGAATTATAAAGTGCGAAAGAAATAAAGTTATAAAACTAAAACGTGGTGTGTTCATTTTTAAATTAAATCCTACATACATATGATCCGCCATCACGTACTACTTGCTCCCATAGTCTCTGTACTAACTTATACGAAGAAATCAAACAAAAATTGATGGACAAATTGCAAAATGATATAGCATCAGGCTTAATGAGTTTATCTTTCACTACTGATGGCTGGAAGTCAAGATCTGGGCATCATTACTTATCATTAATTTAATGATTGGCCTAACGCAACTTGAAGATCGTCACACAGGAAATTATATTAAATTAAAACTTAAGAAATGATGTTGGAATGGAATTTATTAGATGTTCCTAATGTTCCGATTTCCTTTACTACTGACAATGGTGCTAATATCTGTAATGCTATCCGTCAAAGTTGTTGGAATCGGCGGGGTGCAATGGCGCCTTGTGAAATAAGGCCTTTATACACTATTGAAAGTGAAATAAGGCCTTTATTTCAAAAAAGGCTTTATTACACTTCGAAAGAGAAATAAAGCCTTTATAAAAATTTACCCAATTGTGCAATAAAGCCTTATTTTTTTTTATTAAACATAAACGACAACCAACTACCGATATGATTGGGGTTATCACGAAGATTTGATTTCCGGCTGTGCGTCCGCCCCCGCTCCCATCCGCGTCCGCCGGTTCGTGTGTCCGCGCACATCCGCGCCGCCGACCGCACTCACGGCCATCCACCGGACCATTTTCAAGATTTTAAGTAAATAATTGAAGAACACACGTGCATAATTTTTTGTATTTATGATTTATTGTGATCAAAATTGTACTATTTTACATTAAATAGAACACATTTTTCTTCAAAACTAAACAACATATACAGGCAGGTTCTGGAATCCGAGTGAAAATAAATATGGAAATAAACCTAAATCCGAGTGAATTTGGATTTGGTGTTCTGAAATCCGAACTTTTTGTTCATTTTAGTACTCGTTTTTCATTCACCGCAAAAATGAACTTAACAGCTGACAGCTGTCAATTTACCCAAAACAAATAATAAATTTTTGAAGAAAAATCGCAAAATGAGTGCTTTAACTGCGTTTGCCACTATTTGTACGGAAATGGCGGATCATGCAGAAGCAGCTCTTAATAGAAGGATACTGCGAGACCATTCAAATCCATTTGATGTGACTGAGTTGGCGTAAGTACGTATTTATTTGTATTTAGTCCAATTATAATCAAATATTCCATAGCTTTGTATCCAACTACAGGGTCAACAAAGATGCTTTCCTTATGCTGCTAAACGTTGTGGACAATTACATAAAGCACCCCTCTATTCCAGTGCAATAACACCTCGCGGCAACATTAAGATTCCTAGCTGAAGGTGGTTTCCAAAAGGCTGTTGGCAAGGATAGTTGCATTTCTATGGGGCGCAGCACGGTAGCAAAAGTTACAGCAAGGGTATTGAAAATTTTGGAAAGGTACTTATGCCCGCAGTGGATTCAATTAAGTACGACCGAAAGTGAGCTGACTAAATCGAAACAGCATTTTCAACGAAGTTTTGGTATACCTGGAGTAAATTGTTGTGTAGACGGAACGCATATACAATTATGTAAGCCGCATACAGATCATAGCCTTTTTTACAATCGGAAAGGATACTTTAGCATTAACGCAATGATTGTAAGCCATTTAATCAAATTTATTATAAAACAAGCTTTATCAGTTAAACATTTTTTTGCAGATATGCGACCATAATATGGTTATAAAGGCAGTTGATGCCCTTCGCCTTGGATCAAGTCATGACTCTTTAATATGGAGTATGAGTAGAGCTCATATTACCAACGGTGCTACGATAACGGAGAAACGTGGATCATGGCTTCTAGGCGATGCTGGATATACACTTCAGCCTTTTTTGCTAACGCCTTTTAGAGATCCACTTGTTGGCACAGCGCAGCATACGTTTAACCAAAAGCATTCTTCGGCACGCAATGTCGTTGAGAGAACAATAGGGGTGCTAAAAAGCAGGTTTAGATGCTTAGCACGCCCTCTTAAATACCAACCAAAAAAGGTGGTACAAATAACAAATGTTTGCTGCGCGTTACATAATGTTTGCAAACACTACAAAGTACAGGAGTTATTTTCTGTTGACACTGAAGTCGAGAGAATGGAACCCGCAGTTGCTGAGGGAGTATTAAATGATGCCACACTGGATACTGAAGCCATAACATTAAGAGAGAATATAGCCACTCATCTTCATACAATTTCCTGAAAGTTTAAAGCACCGAAGTAAATAAAACAAACTCAAATTTAAAGTCACTTTTAAAATGTCATTAATTTCAATATCAATATTAAGGCTAAAATTAAAATAGTTATAAATTCACTAAATTCAAAAAACTCAAAACATTTAATTCAAAATTGTAAATGAATGGATTAAATACAGGTACGGTCATAAGGTAAGTTATTATTGTAAAAAAAACATCGCTGTGTTTATACTTTTTAAAAAACTATAAAAGAGGAAATTATGGAGTTAATTACTGTTTGGTTTGCACTGGTATTTAAAATACATTTTCAGCTCCGCCAATACTTTTTATATTTCATTTCATTTTCTTCTTGTCGCAGCCGCTCCATTTTGAAATGGTGTCTTTTGTTCTCCTCAGTCAAGTCTTTTACTCTTTCACAAAGGCATTGAATGCTAGTGTTAATTTCCTCTGTGGCCTCAATATTTTCTTGCAACCCATCTACAATACTTTTCAAGGCACCTGTCTGCTCACCGATATTGTTCTTTAAGTGGTCGGTTACCATAGGCTGACGTCTTCGGAATCGAGCAGAACTGCTTGTAGATGGGAGGTTGTCATCATCGCTGGAAATCTCTGAAGGCACATCGCAATTTTCAGAAGGGACACCAAAGTCTGCTGTGCTGGGAATACCTTCCACCACGGTATATATACCACATAATTGGGCTATTGTGTCTTCAGTTGGAGTGAGGATATGCTTGTTGAATGGCCCTCCTCCTGTTGCCCTCGCTTCTAAGTTGTTGTGTGCAACTTTTTTTCTTATGAAGGCCTTCCAATCCATCCAAACCGATTGAAATATTATTTCAAATTAAGAAAAATTAGCTAAAGTATAAAAAAAATTATTTGCTTACCTTTTTCCAACAAGAAATATCTTTCTGTGGTGGACCATGCAGATTTAATTCTATCACCACCTCTTTCCGTAGGGCATCAACTTTTACTTTGTCACCCTTAACAAAGCCTCGAGCGATGTCTTTATGCGACTCCATGAAGTGGACAAGGATCGCTTCCTGCTCCGTATTCTTATGTTTACCCCTATAACTATATTTATTCCAATAATCAAGCGTTTTTATTTACTTACATATTTGCTCGCACCAAATTCACAATTTCGAACTGAAGTGAATGCTAACCGACATTTTTCTTGTGAATTCGTCTGGAAAACGTGCGTATTCACTCGGAATTCATTTTAGAAAAAATGTGGAATTGAAATTGTGAAAGTGAAACACAGAACACGAAATGTCGGATTGAAAACGAATTTGTTAGATATTCACTCGGAAGTGAATTCCAGAACCTGCCTGATTATTATTTCTTCCTTGTTATTGTAATACAATACCATCCTCATTCCCTGGGTCCGGATTCCGGGTTTGAGGAAAACCAGCAAATTATTACATATTCCAACAGAGGGACAAATTTATAAATTTAAATATTCCCAAAATAATACAAAATATTATAATTGTTATCAAAATGGATGTCCCGTCAATATTGCCGTGGATTTGAACAATGCAATACATTGCCGTAAAACAAATAAAAACTTAGTGCACAACCATGAGGCCCAAAATGAATTTATAAAGAAATTAATTCTATTAAATTCGAATGCGCTAATAGAATGTCATTGAAAAGATCAAGTGTTCGTCAAGTGTATGATGAGAATTGCAAAAAGGCTAAAGAGTCTGCTCATTTGGTTGAATTTGGGAAAATGCGAAGGCAATTAATAAACATAAAATCGGAAGCCTTGCCAAAAGCACCTCAAAATTTCCATGACATAATTTCAATTTTTGAAAACCCAGAAATTCGCAAGAATTATACAAATTCTAAATATGACAATGATTTGCCATTCTATCGTGGTACGGTGATTGAAGAGGATTACGGTTACTCAATTTTTGTGTCCTCTACAACGTGTAACTCAATAATGGATATGCCTACTGGCGAACCACGTCATTATTTAATAGATGGGACTTTTGGTGTAGTACCGATAAGTTGTTCCAATAGCTTTAAACAGCTGTTAATTTCTCATATTGCTCATAATGAATATGTAAGTATATTTATTTGTAAATATTGTTGCGGTTTAATTAATATTTGTAAAATGTTTTTTAGACATTTCCTTTTATCTAACTGGAAAAAAATATTTTTTTTTTGTTGAAGTTGGCAAAACTTCTTCTAATTGTCAAATAGCATTCGTTAATATTGCAAATTCTCTAAAAAATCGATAGCAGTCATTGTTATATGGCTCATCCCTTAAAATATAGCAAAACAATTTGACCTAAAACCGGTTTCTAAGCGCTTTTTTTATTGTATAACAATGGACAAGTTTGTCGTGAGAAAAAAATGAATAAATACAGAGAGCGTGGATGATGCTGTAGCTGAACAACTTAGTTCTAACGCAGAAAGCGTGGATGATGCTGTTAGACAGCATATTCAAGGTGGACAATTAAATTCTAATGCAGATAGCGTGGATAAGTGTTCTGAAAATGGTAAGTAATTTTATTGGTTAATATAGGTCAAAACTGAAAGGTGAATATTTTTCCAGCGAATAGTATACAAATTGCTTCTCAACTTTCAAATTTTGAGCGCTGGTAGCAAAAATTTCAATGGCTTCAACTCAATAATAAAAACAAAGCAATTTGTAGCATTCGCTGTGAGTCGTGCGAAAAAAAACTTACGATTAAATTTGATTCTCGTTCCAATCAATCCAAACATGCTTGGGTTGACGAAGGTTTCAACAATTGGAAGCACACGGCTAAGAGAATAAAATCTCATTCACTAAGTGCATTACATATTGAGAGCGTTGAAAATTTAAGGCGTGTTTCAACTACAAATGTTGTACAGAAATTATCAACTGCACACCTGAAACAGATGATGGAGAATAGAACTGCGCTCCAGAAAATATTTAGTACCTTGTTAGTTCTGGCACAACAAGGTCTTCCTATAAGAGGACATAATGATGATAAAAAGTCAAATTTCTTGGCCATTCTAAATGCCCGAGCAGAAGACGTGCCAGAGCTAAAATCTTGGTTGAAAAGAGATGGCTTCAAATGATTTCACCACGATATTCAAAACGAAATCTTAGACCTAATGGCCACTGCTACTTTGACATCGATTGTGGAAGAAATACGAAACGCAGAATTTTTCTCAATTTTATTAGATGAAACTGCAGATGTCGCAAGTGTTTGCCTAAGATATGTCACTGAAGATTTGAATGCCAGTGAATATTTTGTCGGTTTTTTTCAACACCGGACACAAAGTCCCAAACTTTATTTAACCTAGTTAATGCAGTATTGGCGCAATATAAATTACCTCTTTCTAAACTCAGAGGTCAATGCTATTATGGTGCTTCAAATGTTAGTGGTAAGATTCTGGGCTACAGAAACGCATTCGTGAGGAAGAGCCTCGGGCTTTGTTTGTTCACTGTAACGCACACAACCTCAACCTTGTTGTTCAAGATTCGCTATAAAATATTAATATTGCTCGAAAATTTATTGGAATAACTAAAGATCTAATAAACTTTGTACGAGATTCTCCTAAACGCTTGGACCAATTTAAACAATTTCAGAGTGAAACAGACCAAAAGAAAGACATTCTTTTACCGCCTCTTGCAGCCTATTGTTCGACTAGGTACGTCAAAATAAATTTTTGTATGATTTTATTTTAATATATTTTATTTTTACTATTTTCGAGAGTATGCAAGGCGCTGTCGAACTTGAACTTGATGACCCTATGCTTCCTCGTCAACGCAAAATAAGTAAAAGGCTCGATCAAGGCAGAAGCGAAGCCCATATATTTAAATCGCCTGAAGAATATTATAGGAAACAGTTCTTTGAAGTGTACGACCAGCTGATTGAGTCCCTCAGAAGTCGATTCGAAAATGATTCTGCTCAATTTTTCAAATCATTGGAACAATTTACATTGTGCGGAACAGAAAATGTGGATGAAGTCCTTAAATTTTATGAAAAAGATTTTGACAAGGAACGACTTTTAAGCGACAGAGATATGTTTTGGCAATTGGTGAAACGGCAAAAAAGAAGTGTCAAAATGTTTTAAGAAATTTTAAATTTTTGCAAGGAGTTCGAATGGTGTCAGGGGCTTATACCTGATTTTATACGCTTTGTGTGAATGTTAATAACGATTCCGGGATGATCATGTTCGAACGAAAGGAGTTTCTCTGTCCTTCGAAGATTAAACTCTTATTTACGCTCAACCATGCTCCAGGACAGGTTAAATAATGTGGCTATTTTGCACGTTTCCGCAAATGAAGCATCAAAATTAGATTTAAATTTGTTAATGGATAAGTTTATAGCAAAATCGCCGAGAAGAAAAATTGTTTTTGCAATAAATACATAATTTTTTTTGAATTTTTTTTTAATTTATTCTACCCATCCGAAATTTACATGAACCGCCACGCCTGCATATACATACATATACAACATAGCAACAGCAGACCATCAAATATGTCTGGAAAGTACTCTGGTGTTCAGTCAAGAATAAAAGAAATTTGCGAATTTGCGATTTACGTTCCATGTGCGGCACATTCGCTAAATTTAGTGTTCAGGCTATTGAGTGTGTTACTAAAGCGGTATTATTCTTTCTATTTGTACAAAAATTGTTCAATTTTTTCTCGGCTTCGACAAAACGATGGAAAATTTTGACAGAGCATTTAGGAGCAAATAGAGTCCTAAAGTCTCTTTCGGAAACTAGATGGTCTGCACGTGCCAATGCTATTAATGCTTTGCAAAATGGTTATTTAAATATTTCTGAAGCATTGTCTTCAAACGTGCAGTTTTCCCCATAAGAAGTGTCAACGACTTACACCACTTCAACACTATTATTAGTGAGGACAATCGTGACCTCTACGTATGTATGTAAGTCTTAAAAATTGTGTTCCATGAATTTAATACCTTGCTAAAATGCATTACTATACTAAAAGTTTTTATAACTATAACTTACTTAACAGGTTAACAGGATGAAGGCTTTATTAAAAGGACGCCTGGCGAAAATATTGACAGATGTTATTTCCCAAAGTGTGTGCATAGAAGTCAATTTGGATGGAGTCCACGGCAAAAAGCGTTTGAAAGATTTCGAAGCTTTTTACCAAACTTTAATGGGTAACCCATATATTGAAAGCATATATGTAAACATATTTCGAATAACATAGCTCAAATATATTTTAAATATTTTAAACAGATGCTTGTCGTTCGCTTGGTTTTGAAGACAACGAAAAGGAGATAAGGAACGCCTTAAAAATCATTAAAAAACGGCATTTCCATGCAGTATGTATTAAAAAAAGAAGAATAAAATAGAAAATTAATACTTTATTTTTCGGCCTTTTTTAACTTGCGTAATTGATTTGTAGCTAATTTAAAAAAAGTCAACTGATAGCTTACTACGAAATAACTAATTTTTAACTAACTGCTAAGTAACCAACTTGTAGTTAACTTAAATAAATAGCTAATAACTAATATATAGCCAACTACTAAGTAGCTAACTTAAGTTTTAAGTTATCAAAGGAAAGAGATTTTTACACCTAGAAAGCTATTTCACAGAGCCCATTGATTCGTATACTATGGGAATATGTACTGCGGACCATATTCTGTCATCTGATATAGAGGAGTTTTCTCTGGATGATGTAGAGTATAAATTAATGTGTATCCCTCTTCTAGAGAAAGTTCTTCTTATTCCAATATTACATACTTGCATGTAACCTTCGTTTATTGTAATAGTTAATTTTTTATCATTTTTTTTATGGAAACAATTACTAATTTTTCTTTTTTTCTTGAGCACTTCAAAAAATATGGAGCACCAAATCCCAAAACGTCAACCACAGCAATTCCAATGAAAAAGGCAAGATGTAGGTATTCATCATTTAACAATTATAATCCGTAATTCATAAAAACTTAAAACAAACTTTGCTTTACAGATGGCATTGACACTGCCCACCTTGGACAAAACATTAGTGTATCCAGTGAATGCACTATAGGTGAAGACATCTTCGAAAATGTATTTAGAAAACTACTATTACACTTAAAATGCCTTAATTTTTAGAATCACGTGGGATCAGCGTTTCAACGTCGGCCACTAAATATACCAATGGTAAATTCTTTTAGTAATAGTAAATTTGAATTTGTATGTTCGTCTATGATTCGATAATCTGTACTCTGGAGCATTTAAATTTATTGTTTTAGAATCCAACCAAGGCGTGTTTGAAGTTGTTTGCTGCAGCCACTGCAACACGTTTGAAAAGCAGTCACAGGATATTGGCAAAAAATTAGACGACCTGCAATTGATAGTCGAAGCACAGAATACTGCTATAATGGATGCAATAGCGGTCCAAAAGGTGGCGACTGAGCAATTGATTCGCCAAGAATCAAAAAATGCACCCATCACAAAATATTTCCCAATAAGTGACGTCCCAGAAATGCATCAGTTGGAGGAAAAAATTACTCTACTAACAGAGATGTATATGTAAGTTAATTTGATATATAGATTTATATCATAGCTCAGTTTACAAATATTATTTAAACATATTTTATAGGAATCTGCGATGTCTGCTATTTTATGCAACAATCTCAGAAATATAAGGCTGCTGTTAAATAAGGACGTCATAGCGTCAATAAACATGGATGGTTCACATGGAAAGATAAGCTTAAAATATTTCCCAAATTTTTATGCTTCATTGACTGGTAAGATAAATATTCCATACCATTGTTTTACACATATGTATGTTTTTATTTCAAGTTAAATTAAATCTTCTTTTCATTTAGGAGCCATTGCCAAATTACCATTTAAGGGATTGTCGCCGGAGGACGCGCTGCGCAAAGCCATTGCTTTCGAAAAAGCTAAATGCTTTAAGAAAGCTTATCGACAAAAAAAGAAGAATTCTGCATCTTAAACTACTACCCCTCCAATTGTTTTTTTTTTTTTTTTAATATAAAACTGCAATAGTACAAAGTTGTAATATTTCAGACTTTAAATTCTGACTTCTTATTTCTGGACTGAATTTTTCTTTTTTAATTTTTATTATAAAATTATTTAAAAAATGTGATTTATAAAACTCGTAAAGAAACCAGAACGAATATTTATTTTAAAATTTTCGCAGCTAAAAACTCACAAGAAATATTCTCCTAAAAGTTTGTAGCCCATTTTATATCGTTTTTTTTTCTTAAAGAATAAATTTTGTTCACGCGTTATATGAAAGCAAGAAATCAACGCGAACTATTTGAGTGGAGTACAAAACTGCGTAAACGATTTTTTTTAAGATACATTTTTTTAAATTTTGATGATAATTTCTTTCATGAGTTTTGCAAAAATTTTGATTTGTCAGATTTATGTTAGAGAAGCTGTATTTAAAGTGTTTAAAGTCAATTAAATAAAAATACATATTTTAAAACGAAGGCTTCGGATAAAATTTATCTTGATTGTTAAAGGGATTTTAGAGGTTTTATAACGACTAGTCTCATTCTGCTACCATTACGACCTACAAAGCGACTAGTCCCTTTTTATACCCATTTGGGTATAAATGGGTACAATTAGTCTCTTCATAGGACATGCTCGAACAAAAGGGAACAGTTCAGTCCATACAAAGAGATGTAAAGTGGGATTAGTCGCATGTTCCTTTGCGACTAATCCCGGACACATCCCGGACTAGTCGCATTTTTTGCAGGGTTTAAGCTAGTTGAAAAGTCATGCAGAGTCGGATAATTGACTACTGCCTAGGACATCGCAATAATAAAATAGTCAGTTGGCTCCATGAAAAATAGTCCAAGTATCAACCGCCTCTAGTTGCGAAATAGTTAGATTAAAGTGCATTAAATGTTAGCTGAGTTGCCGGCAGGGTATCTTAATATCGTAATCACACACACCCACTCACACACACAAGTTACATATGTAAGTAAATACAACACCTATCAACAATTCGACAACATAACTTGCGCAACTACTACATAACTTACTGACTTAAGCAAATCGCCGCAGCAGTTTCAGTGACAACGACTTGACTTCCGGCACGCGCACCCGAAATGCTTATGCACCTTCACAAGCCAATTCCTGGAAGTGCATCACGCCACCACACTGCAGGCTAGATTATGTTAAGCTCTAATTTTAGTCATATTTTATGTCAATCAATAAAGTAACGCGGTCGCGCTGCCATCCATGCAGCACCGTTGTTAAACGCGAAAACAATTTTGTTTTTTTTAGCTTTCTCAACGAGAGAAAGCTTAACTGGCGTCCGAGCGAATTGCAAGCGAGCGTAAAGCTGTTTGTACTAAAAGTCACGTAAAGTGCAAGGACAACTTAGATGCAAAGGAGCGTAAAGCCACCTGTATCACGCGCCGTGTAAAAGTGTAAAAACTTAGCTAAAAAGTTAGGCGTAAAGCTACTTTGCTAAAAACAAAAAGAGTCGATCGGTCGGTTCCTTAGTAGCTTAGGCAAAAAGGAGACATTACGGATATAAAAAAATTTTAAACTAGAATAATAACAAAAAATACTGTAATAAAGTGTTGGACAATAAAGAAGAAAAATCTATATAAATAATATCCCTAAACGAACAAGGATAAAATAAGAAGTGAAGGTGCAAAAAAAAAATGTGAGGAAAATCTATCCTTAAACGAACAAAGGATAGTAAAAATATTTGACTTTCAATAAGAAGTGTACTATAAAGCAAGTTCTGTGAGCAGCGTGAAATTCTATATCGAAAAGTTACAACAGCATCAACAGCTTTAACTACAGAATCCGTAACGAAGGAAGAAAATAAAAGCACAAAACCAGCGCTACAAGCATTAGTCATAATGACCCGCTACTATACCTTTCTGATTCAACTAACGATGACATTGACCGTGATCACACAACAAATCGACATACAGGATCTTACCAACAACAACGGGTACCTACCCATTAAGGCAGGAGAAGTAAGGACAATCAACCATTACGACAAAATTTTACATTTCATCAATTTAACGAAATATGAAGAAACGCTATCGCTCATCTCAGGCAACATTAACACTCTAAAAGCAATCACTTTTGAGGACAGACAATTTCTTGACTCAATCCATAAAAATTTTGTTTTTTTGGAAGCTAAGTTAGACGGTTTGCATCCGCACTTTAAAGTCAAACGAGGCTTACTCAATATCGTAGGAAAAGGACTAAAATTTATAGCAGGCTCCATGGACAGTGACGATGAAAAAGAAATTAGGGACGCTCTCACACAAATTCATAATAACGAAGAAATTACCACGAATAATGTTAACAATTTAATGCAAATTAGCGACTTTCTTTCTGGACAGATAACGAACGTTACAGACCACATAAACAAACAACAAACTGTTATTAGTAGATACATAAACCAATTTACTGAATTAGCACAAAATAAAATAAAGACAATAGAGGACGAAATTCAATTCATCATGCATACTTACCAAAATAACAACGACATATCGCTTTTACGCAATCACGAAGATGACATCGGACAAATCATTTTTTCAACTAAATTAGGTATCTTGCCAACGGACATTCTAACCCTTACTGAACTGAATCATATTAGCAATTTTGAAAGTTACAGCCACATTAGAACAGCCGTACTATTTCAGGAAAATACAATCATCCTATCCCTCCTCATACCTCAATATTTCCAGAATACATTATCCAAAATAAAGTTTGAACCCATCCCAAACATTAATAATAAATCAGTAATACTAAGCCATTCAGAAATCCTTGTAGACGAGGACAATAAAATGTACCAATTAGAAATTAAGGATAATTTAGAAAAGAATAAGAATTGAAGACACATGTATAGGCAATATATTAATGTTTAAAGAAGCGAGCTGTAAGCTTGAAAATTTTAATGAACCTGATCTAATAGAAGTGCTAACAGGCACCCTTGTATTTAAGAATTTTAATTCAAATATAACCCAAAATTGTAATAAACAAAAGATAAGCCAAAAAGGCACATTTTTATTAAGGTTCGAAAATTGTGAGATAAAGATTTCTAATAGAACATATTTCAATGTAAACTTGAGGATATTTGAAACATTTGCCTTACCAAATGTAATAACAAAAATAAATGATACAAACGAAATTAATAAAGAAATAAAGATGGAAGCATTGTACATAAAACAGCTTCAGCATGAAAATAATTTTAAATTACTAAAGAATGGAAACAGTGTATCCTCAATAATTAGCTTAAGTTCTGATATTTCAATTGTTTTAATTATAGTAGTCACTACTGCAATTTTATTTTTTATTATCAAAGAAAAACAAAAAATGTACATTTCGCCTAGCCCAGAAGCAGAATTTATTGCAAACGTGCAGAAAGGCCCGTTCCTGCAAATTACAACATCGCAGCCCAACAATAACACCGATCGCGGACGATCGAACTAAGAGGGGAAGAGTTAATACAACACCTATTAACAATTCGACAATATAACTTGCACAACTACTACATAACTTACTGACTTAAGCAAATCGCCGCAGCAGTTTCAGTAACAACGACTTGACTTCCGGCACGCGCACCCGAAATGCTTATGCACCTTCACAAGCCAATTCCTGGACGTGCATCACGCCACAACACTGCAGGCTAGACGGAATTTAGGTATAAAATTATGTTAAGCACTAATTTTAGTCACATTTTATGTCAATCAATAAAGTAACGCGGTCGCGCTGCCATCCATGCAGCACCGTTGTTAAACGCGAAAACAATTTTGTTTTTTTTAGCTTTCTCAACGATCTCAATCCCTTTACATAGTTACTATTCAAGTTAAATGTATTTATCTATATATAGAGATCCACAATGTTAATGTACTTAACACATAATACCCACTCTGCTAAGAATGTTAATAAGATATCGTATGTTAAGCTAGGGTATAAATAATGATGTTTCGTTAGACTAAAGGATATTTTTAAAAAGAATTACTTTAGCGGTTTGACGCTTCGTCTTAAACTTAAATAAATACTATTAAATAAAAAAGTGGTTTGTTACTTTGGCGGGTTTTACTGGCCTAAAATTAAAATATAACGCTGAACGTCGGGTTTCAACCGGGTTAGAGAAAAATATAACTGGCGAGGATGGGATGTGGATAGAAAGTCGCAAACGAAAAAATTTTTTTTTAATATTACTAAATATAATAATAAAAACTATAGAAGTGCTAAACTAATTTTGTGTAAAACGAACATTCATATATTAACTTCATTACAACAAATTAAAATAAAACTGCTGTAAAATCAAAAAAAAAAAAAAACATTATTGTGCAAAGTGATTACATATTACACAAAACAGAACATTAGCACCGCTGTTAATGATTAAAATTCCAAAAATAACAAAGGTACTAAACCAAAATTACATACAAAATAAAATCCCCAACTTCGCTAATGAACATTAAGTGGACGAATAAAAAAATATTTTCTACAGTTCCGAAAAAAAACAAAATACATGTTAACATGGCATATGTTAACATTGCCGAAATAATAAACTAATTCATCAGCAATACTTACTAATACAGGTAGAGCGGATATGGAACTCAAGTTACACAATGTTTCCCACAGCACAGCACATACGCACTGTCAGCACACGCGCCACCTAAATTAGCGAATTCGTGGAATTTAATTATGTTTTGCCCGGTGCATTTAGTTAAGCTTTTAGATTAAGAAGATTGTAAAAATCAGTTTTAAAAATAAAGTTATAACGAGAAGGTCGTGCTGACCAAAAACGATTTTTTTCTTTCAATCAGTGGGAAAATCGTTAAGTGTCGCCCAACGTGGGGCCTAGTTGTAGTGAATCGTGAGTGAAGTGTACTAAAAAAGGACATGGTTAAGTCCTTACCGTGAACCAAGAAGGACTTAAAAATAAAAGTCTGCAAGGAAACCGGCTTACCACGGACTTCAGGTCCATAACGTCGCAACAAACGCCAGGGCGAAGGAACATCAGCACTAGGCCCCAAAACCGGGTGACCAAAGTCACCATGCCAGGACAAAAAGTGTGCAGGAAAGGGCCCCTCAGTAGGAAACAAACAGGAGATGCTAGTCGTCAGCCGCCGCACCATTATTTTAAGAATTCTAATATGTCTTTTAATTTACGATGCCACTGCGACAACGGACATCTACGACTACTCGAACGCACAATTAGTTACAATAAATGACGGATTAGCAAAAATTCAGAACGGAGCCTTTAGACTAATACACGTAATAGACCTTAACAAATACGAACAATTTCTGACGGACATTGGTAAATTCGTTTACTCGGACATACCTAAGGACACTATCCTATCCTAGAGCACGAACTAACCCAATCCCTCCAAATCTTAGAAACCATTAAACCGGTTGAAAAAGGATCTAGAAGATCAATAAATATTTTGGGAACGGCTTGGAAATTAATCGCCGGATCCCCCGATAATGAAGATCTGGAAATAACATCCAGTAACGGAAATGAAATTAATAATAAACAAGTAATTATAAATGACATCTTTAACGAAAAATTAAATAACGTAACTAAAATAGTAAATAAACTTTTTAATAATATAAAAAAAGATTCGGATGTAGAAAATGAAACAATTATTAATTTGCAAAATAGAATAAGATTAATAAAAGAAGAATTGATTAACGTAAAATACGCCATACAATGGGCGAAAAAAGAACCGGAATTTTACTACTTAATGGCTTTCAAGGACACATAGATGCTGACGGAATGATCAACAACTTGTCAGGAACGCTGCTCATCAATTTCCATAATTCAACGCTGAAAATCAATGGTCAAACTTATATTAACCTCGATTTAATTCCACTTCCCGCTATCCCAGCAGTCCTGCAACCCGCACCAATTGAGAAAAATAGAATTGAATTACTTTCACTAGAAGCTTTGAAAGAACTCCACATAAGTAACATTCGAAGAATAAATCTCCTGAAGGCAGCAACTATATCCAACGGCTCACTTTCGCTTGGAGCAGTTGCAGCTACTTCCATCGTCACAATAATTTTTTGCAAATTTTGGAAGAAATCTCAAAATAAAATAAGCATATCATCCAATAGCGATACTAACCAGATCCCGGCAACAAACCTCAGGATGAATCAAATCAAAGATTCCCCAAATGATCAGCCAACATACATAAATTTCAACAACTTACCTTATTTTTGACAACGCTCGAGGACGAACGCTTTTAAGAGGGAAGTGTTAACATGGCATATGTTAACATTGCGAAATAATAAGCTAATTCATCAGCAATACTTACTAATGCAGGTAGAGCGGATATGGAACTCAAGTTACACAATGTTTCCCACAGCACAGCACAGCATACGCGCCACCTAAATTAGCGAATTCGTGGAATTTAATTATGTTTTGCCCGGTACATTTAGTTAAGCTTTTAGATTAAGAACATTGTAAAAATCAGTTTTAAAAATAAAGTTATAACGAGAAGGTCGTGCTGACCAAAAACGATTTTTTTTTTTTAAATCAGTGGGAAAATCGTTAAGTGGCGCCCAACGTGGGGCCTAGTTGTAGTGAATCGTGAGTGAAGTGTAGGAAAAAAGGACATGGTTAAGTCCTTACCGTGAACCAAGAAGGACTTAAAAATAAAAGTCTACAAGGAAACCGGCTTCAGGTCCCTAACGTCGCAACAAACGCCAGGACGAAGGAACATCACCACTAGGCCCCAGAACCCGGTGACCAAAGTCACCATCCCAGGACAAAAAGTGTGCAGGAAAGGGCCTCTTAGTAGGAAACAAACAGGAGATGCTAGTCGTCAGCCGCCGCACCATTATTTTAAGAATTCTAATATGTCTTTTAATTTACGATGCCACTGCGACAACGGACATCTACGACTACTCGAACGCACAATTAGTTACAATCGGTAACTTTACTGACGGTTAGTTCGATCGGTATGTGTGCGTTTATCGTGTATGGGCTTGTTCGCGTACCGATCCTTGTTCGCGGAAATGTTTGATTTTTTTACGATCGGTGCGCGAACATGTTTATCGTGTGTGGAGTTGTCGGCGCACAAAATCTCATTTCTCTCGTGTCGCCGAACAGTGAAGATCGCGGACAATGGCAAGTGTTAAGGGGAGAGCCTGCTTTCGAGGCTTCAAAAAATCGATTATTTGAGGATTTTTTTGGGAGGGAAAGAAATAATTGATTCAAGCGAAATTTCTTGGCTTTATAGTTATGTATATATTTGAACATCTTTCACAAATTTTTTGGATACGAAATCTTTGATATTCTGCCTTTGGGAAGCAATTACCCGATGCATCTCGCATGTACATTTTTCGGACGGCGGGCAGGATGCAAGTCGCAATTTCTATCGAAAACAAAAAATTCAAAGAGATTCATATTTTTTATTAATTTATCTTCTAGTTAAACTAAGAAATTTCCAAAAAAAGTGTAAAATTTAAAATTTTATTAAAAATTGAATAAATAGTGGCTTTTGATCAAAAGAATTTTACTCTATGCTGTTTAAAAATATGTTAAAACTTGACTTTTCTTAATATTTTTTTAGTTTAAATATAAGATAATTTTATGTCAATGATAATAAACTTTGCCCTAATTCCATACGACGTTTAGTTTTTTTTCTATCCTGCCCGCCAATTAAGAATAATCGTAAAAATGAAAAACCGAGAAATCACGCTTCAAAGTTTTCGCTTTTTGCCCAAGCGCTCATACATATACATAGTGTAAGAAATATAAAAGTTGGAATAACTTATTAACGAAATACAATGAAATAGATAAAAATGCTACATTAGAAATAAATTCCAAGAAATGTTCCGCTTGCCTGTTGCACATGTTAACTCTGTGAAGAACGAACGCAAAATGGATTTGTGTGTCGTGTATGGGCAAACGAATTCATACCGATCGAACGCACTTGTCTGCTCGTGTATGGGCACTATTACCCAGAGAACATAAAACATAGCGAAGGTGCAGCGAACATTTTATAAAATTGCGACACGGAATCTCACCACACAACTACAGAAATCACGCTGTGAAATGTTAACATTTTTAACAGTTCTCCACATACTCAAACAGAGAATATGCATATAGTTAACGGCAGCAGCCACACAGATACTTAACGATAAATGTAAACAAATTGTATCTTCTCACAGTATTACTGCTTGGTCAGCAGAATACTTTAATTAATAAGAAATCAATATATCACTTGTTTTGATAAGTAAGCAAAATCCAATATTCCATTATTTGTTTTGATAATGAGAATAATTGGAAATCCAATGCTCTGGCATTTCATCACTTAATGTAATGCCAAAGCATCTTTAGTAATAAGCATAGAATTATAAGAATATAAATATAAGTGCTTTTACTAATAAAGATCAGTGTATAATCGGCAAGCGTATTGAGTGATCATCTTGATGATCAAAGCGCACCATATATTGTCACTCAAACCAACACTTTGTTTAATTTCTACCGCGCGTAGCGGAACGGAATATATTTTTTTAATACTTCCCACACCAGGAAAGTTAATTGGCGCCCAACGTTAAGGCACGTGTTCGTCGTATAAAGGGAGAGAAATGTATCCCTAGAACCATAACGGTCGCGATTAGTGAACACTAACCGGTAAACGTGCATAAACCTCGTGCGAGAGGTAGTACATATGTGAATAACGCATTAAAAATTAAAAAGAAAAAACAAGTATCCCAAGAATAGGGAGAAAAGCCAAACCAAACTTGAAGTAAAGTGAGCAAAAACTTCATTGCTTGTTGTGTTGTGACAATCGCAGAATAAATAAGAACAAATTTTTTAAAAAATTAACAGTGAATAAAAAAGTAAAGAGTGACTTAAATCACAAAATACAAATATTTAAAAAACAAAAAAAAACATCATTAGGCATTGCACGTCAAGCAGCGGCGTAGCCATCGAGGGAAACCAAGGACTAAGGAAATTACAACACACCACAAGAGACGAGGAGAAGAAGGAGTAAGATTTTATTATCCACATTTATCAAATATATTAGTACATTAATATATAAGACAATCAATTTTAGCAATTAAGTTTAAACTATTAAGAATCATTGAAGGCTCGACCAGCCAAGTAATAAAATATTTTGAAAGGCTCGACCAGCCAAATAATAAAATATTTAAAAAAAAAAAACCGCGATTCACCACCGCAAGGGGGACCCTCCGGTTTATAATAAAACTCAATTCTGCGATTCTGAACTTCAGACCCTCCAGAATAGAAGAGTCTCCTTTCCTAGAAAGGATCAAAAAATAAAAATTAAAATAAAAATTAGGGAAAAAAATAAAAAAACAAAATGACGGATGCTCTACCAACTGACTTGGACTATAACGAAATAGACAGAATAGTTAGAAATCTTGAAGGATTTGTATTAGTCGACAGCATTAACAAAAAAGAAAGGGATGTGAATAAAGATAAACTTAAAATTAAATGTATGGAGAAAGTTTTTAAATATATAGGAAAAGATAAGAAGGCCACACTTGAGGATTATTATAATCAGGAGACAGTTATGTCTGAAACTATAGAGATGATAGAAGTATCAAAAAAGGAATATTTGTTTTAAATGGGGAGTAATACAAGTGCTCCAAAATACGAAAGGTTGCATTATTGCGATTATTGTAAAAGCAACCATAAAATTGAAAATTGCCCATATTTAAAGAAAAGGAAAATTAATAAATAAAAATGGCTCTAACTAGCGAAAATGAGACCTTAGTCGCAAGACTAATTGCCGCAACGAATGCATCACTTAGATTAGAAATATCTGAAATGCGCAGACAAATAGAAGACTTAACGAAGTCGACAACAATAACGATTACAAACCAATCAGAATTCGCTGTGACGATTACAAACCTGAAGTAATATGTTAGCTGGAGGGAATTAACAACGCAATGAGCTTATACATAAATTATAATAAGGTTAATGAAAATTAACCTTCCTAATAAAATAAAGCCATAATACCCACTTATGGATCAGATAAGCGCCGCAACTAAGGAATTCAATGCTAAAAATAGGCGGGATGCTTTTACGCACATTTATAACGGGACTAAACGGAAATTTAGCTAATATACTATTTTCTCTATCGCCAAGCGATTTACCAAATCTTTAGCAAAAGCACAAGAGTTAGAGTCTAACAATATGTGAGCGTCCTTCGCATATAATCATTTGGAAAAACCAAAACAATTCAAAACCTAACAATAATAACGGGGCAATATACTTATAATAACAACAGATTCAATAATGGTAATTTGAATAATACTTTACGGGTTCCCCACAAGTCCAAACCACAAAGAAATGCATCAAAGAATGGGTTATCAGAATAACCAACCATCGACCATACCAATGGATGTCGACTCAAGCATCCATACACGCAACCGTATGCTGCAAAAGCCAACAACATTTAATCAAAACAATTTGGAAAAAAAGGCCACATGGAAGTACACAACAGAATGTGCAGCCACCGACTAAGACACAGCGCATTAATAATATTAAGGAGGATCATTTTTTAGGCCAAAATTAACTCTACCCATATATATTTCTATATGACAGGGTTACTGGTCAAAACTTTAAAATATTAATAGATACAGAGACAACTAGTTGCTATATTAAATCAGGAATATACAAAAAATAAAAATAAATTGGATATACAAAGAGAGTAAAACAATTAATGGATTTTCGATAATACGCTATTATCACATTCAACCTTATCATGAATAAGGCGTGGAATAGTTCACCAGCAGAAATATTTCGTTCACCCGAAATCGTTCACCTTACCATGAACGCAGAAAGATTTCGGGTGAACAGCATTTCACATCGAAATTTCGAATGTGAGATGACAGCTGTCAAAACGTCAAATAAAATATTAACAAAGAAACCAAATTGAACGCATTTTACTTTAGTGAAAAATTTAAAAATGATTAATATAAATTTAAGGAGACTGCTGTTAGCAGATGAAAATGTGCAAGATCAAAGAGTCGCTCGTAGTAGAAAGATTAGGGATGCTTCAAATCCGCTTGAATTGCAGGATCAATTGTAAATTTGTGTATAATTTGTAAATAATTCCAGATGCAAATAGTATACCAACTTATTTGCTATTGTTCCTCTAGGGTTTCAGAAATGTTATAGGACCAACAAAACAGCGTTTAAATATCTACTAGACATTACAACAAACAAAGCTTCAAACCCGATGAAATCTTTTGGAATACCCCCAATAGTGAAGTTGGCGGCTTCGCTGCGTTTCTTTGCAGAAGGAGGCTACCAAAAGGGTGTCGGTAGGGAATACGATGTGGGATTGTCACAGTCTGCCTTTAGTGCCACACTAGGGAAGAGATGCTTGACGTGTTCGAAGTGAATTTATGTCGTTTGTGGATAAAATGGATGAGTAACGAAGAAATGAGAAGTGCTGCTCTTAAATTTTATGAAAAGTATAAAATTCCGAGTGTTATGGGGTGTATTGATGGTACCCATATAAAAATTGTGGGACCAAAACACAATAAGCACTCATTTTATAATCGAAAAGGATACTTTAGTTTAAATGCTCTTGTTGTAAGTACTTTTGTTAAATTATATGTACATACTGTAGGTGTATAAATGCTTCAACACTTATAGGTTTGTGACCAAAAAATGAGGTTTCGATTTATTGATGCGTCGCATCCAGGAGCTTGTCACGACTCTTTAGTGTGGAACGTTTCGGAACTAAAGAGACATATTTGCAATAATCGCAGCAACTTTTGGATGTTAGGTAAATTAGTTTAAACAAATTTTATTTGTAACCATAAAAACATATTTTATGAATAGGCGACGCAGGATATCCTCTGGAATCCTTCTTATTAACACCTTATAGGACACCTGAAGAGGGAAGTGTAGAAGCAAAATTTAATTTAGCTCATTCTCGGTGCCGAAATATTATAGAACGTGCAATTGGGTTGCTTAAAAGCCGATGGAGATGTTTGCTTGGTGCTAGAGAACTTTATTACAGCCCACAGAAAGCAGCTAAAATATTCAATGTGTGCGTAATGTTACATAATTTATGCATTCATTTCAAAGATCAATTTGCTGATATCGTTGAGATACCTGATTGTGACGAAGAGGAATCTCTAGTGACTATGGAGGAGGACAACATAGATTTCGGAATGCAAAGAATGAGCGAAGCGCAAAGAATTAGGAACCAAATAGCTCACTCACTCCCTTAAAGCATTATTACTTCTTTCAATATCGTTTGTAGAAAAAACAAAACTAACTCCATTTTTCTGTAACGAAAAAACTATTTCTTCATTTCTTATAATCCTAATTCAATGAACATAAAATGTATTTCAAATAAAATATAAGTAAAATAAAAAAAAAATTAACATGAGACCACATAAATATAAAATTAAAAATTAATAAAATGTAATTCTGAATAAGTTATCTTTTCATCATTGAAAGCTTCATTTCTTCAATTTCTATTAACCTTCTTGTTTTTTCTAACTTTGCTTTAATTTCTCTTTTTCTCAAATTTTCTATTTCAATATTATGCCGCTTATTTTCTATCGTTTGATTTTTTAGTTCTTTTAATTCTTCTTCTTTTAAATTGTTTAAAATTGTGAAATTTTTATTCAACGCCCTTGTATTGTCTTCAATTCTCCTTATCCGTTTTAAGATTTCTTTTTGCACTTCTATTTCTTCTTCTAATATCACAGATGTGCCCTTTCTTTTAGAGGATGACGGCGCATCTTTAAGAAAGGGGTTCCTTTTGGAGTTTGCTGTGGACTTTTGTTCACAATTGTTTCTGCGTCCAATTCACACTCAGTTGTGCTTAGCGGCTGAAATCCGTGTGACACTATTCCTTCCAATCCCTCAACGCTATTTGTCATGCCAGTGATTGCTACAATAGTTTCCTCCGATGTTGACAGTTTATGATGCAGGTTTGGTCCCCCACCAGTGCCTCTAATTTGTTCCGCATTAAACGTCAACTTTTTGCGTACGTAACGCTTTTGGTCATTCCAAACCTTTAACAGATTTTTGTAATAATTATTTTAAAATTTTACTAGCCAGTGCTAATATGAAAATTACCCTTTTCCACTCAGACACCGTTTTAGTCGGAGGCCCAGCACTGTTCAAATCCGCGGCCGTTTCCTTCCATAACGCTTCTTGTCTGTCTTTTCCTTGTTTAGAGAAGCCAGCCGCTAAATCAGGATTTTCTGCCATTTACTGAGCAAAATTTCAGATTGCGTTTTATTAATCGATTTTTGACCTTAAAATAATTGTTTTTAAATTATATAAAAATAGGAATTTTTATCTAATTTTTATTGAAATGCCACATGATTCAAATATATTTCGCGCACAAAATTTTGAACGAAAAATTTCAACAATAATTTGACAATTATTTTATTATTGATGCCGTTCTAATGATAGGCGTGGAAATAATTCGAAAGCGAACTGTTTCGTATGGCGAATATTCAAATTGGTATAGGTGAACCAGCACAGGCGAAAATGCGAATCATTCAACACTAAAATGAAAATTCACGACAGCAATGAATATCACATTATTCAGTAAAAATTAAATATTTTACGAAATTGAAAATTTGGTACCAAGCAGACCTATTAATAGGATACAAATTTTTGAAGGACATTAATGCAGTGATTAACTTGGAAAAAATAGAACTGTAATAATAAATAATGAAAAAGAGGAGGATATATTTAGCTTAGAATGCGAATATGAGCATCAAGAAAGTAAGGATGAGTTAAAGATTGTTAAGGAGGACGAGATTACTTTGGAAGCAAAGACTTCTAAAGCGCCAGCCGACGGCAAACATAAAAAAATAAATACTGTGGAGCAGGAAAGCTCTACAACGCCAGCTGAAGATTTATACCAACATAACGAAAAAAATAATTATGCAAAAAATATTGTGGAACGAAAAAGTTCTACAACGCCAGCCGATGATAATACCGGCAAATTAAATAAAAAATATATTGTGGAACAAAGAAGTTCTACGACGCCAGCCGATGATAATACCGGCAAATTAAATAAAAAATATATTGTGGAACGAAAAAGTTCTACACCGCCAGCCGAAGATTTTACCGGCAATATTATACTAAAAAAATTTATTTTGGGACAAAAACGTCCTAAAACGCCAGCCGAAGTTCTTACCGGCAAAATAAAACAAAAAAAGAATGGTGAAAAACCAAATAAAAATATAGAAATACAATATTTTGATTACTTGGGACAAGAAAATCCTAGGACGCCAGTCGAAGATAATGCCGACATTAAAATAAAAAAATGTACTCCAAAACAGGAGGTACTAATATTTTAAAAATAAATAATTTCAATATTAACGATGAAAATAATTTCGAAGAAATAACTGAGCTTCAAACACATGTAAAAGAAAAAAATTCTCAAATGTATTCAGGCAATGATACAAGCTTCCCATTTCACCCTGGAGAAATAATTTATGAAAACATAATAAGATAAAGAAATAAGCTATAAAAAATAGGTTGTAAAAGAGGATATAAGAAATTAGGTTAAAATGAATCAGAGAAAAGAATAGTGCACAAGGATAATATAAAGTCCTAAACGAATACTTAATTACTTTTTCAGAAAATAATGACAATAATTATTTTAATATTGCTAACAATAGCAAAAGCAGATATAAGGGACTTTAAATAACGACTATGGGGAAGTGTTTCATATAACTAATTTAACATATTTTGAAGAAATAATAATATCAGATAAAAATAATTATTATGGTAAAATGAGGTACAATAACTTAGAAGAAGTTAACAAAAATGATGTATTTGATATAAAAAATTTAGAAGGGCAACCAGAAATGGAACTCATAGAAACTTTATTAGAACAACTACAAATTAAAGATACAAGATATAGGAGAGGAATAAATGAAATAGGTACATTATGGAAGTGGATAGCAGGAACACCAGACCATGACGACCTAGTGTTAGTAAATAATAAATTAAACGAATTAATTAACAATAATAATAAACAATACACAACAAATTCTAAAATTTTTGGAATTATTAACCAATTAACTGAAACAATCAATAACATTAATGAAAACTCAAATATTAAAATTCTAATGAAACGGAAAAATCAATTCCTAATAACTGAATTACAAAATATGATTAATACAATAGCTATAGGAAAAATAGGAATTTTGAACACGACAATTTTAAATTTAGACGAGATTAAAAGTATAATTAAGAATGAACATGGACGATTGACAATAACTGATATAATAGATATTTCAAATTTTAAAATAGTACAAAATAAAGATGTAATAGTTATATATATTAAGTATCCAAAAATTATATATGATTGCAAATATTATGAAGTAAGAGCAATTCCACAAAAAGATGGTAAATTAATAATTAATAATGAAATTGCAAAATGCAAAAAAGAATATATAAATATTAAAAATTGCAAAAGAGAAATGATAAATACTTATTGTAAAATTAATAATAAAAATACTTGCCTATCAGATATTTTGTCCAATAAAAAAGGGAAATGTAAAAAAATTAAAGAAAAACATAAAGACATAGATATAATTAAAGAAGGAGCAATATTAGTCTCTGGAAATCATACTATAGATGACTCTGCCATAAATGGAGTTTACCTTGTAACATTTGAAAATTATACAAATATTGATAATATAACTTACGAAAATATTGATTGTAAAATTTGGAATTATTTAAAAAATAATCATATTAATAACTTTGAAATTATAGAATACATTGAAACAAAAAACAAAGAATTTGAATTTGAAAACATAAATATTTTGAGTGAAAGAATTAAAGAATTTAAAAATCATTCACTTTTCTGGTACATAATTGTAATACTTGTACTATTAATAACAATATACATAATCTATAAGATTTTAAAATTAAAAAAAATATATAAAACCAATAAGCAAAGCAAAAAATTAAAATTTCAAGAATTGTCATATAATGCTATTTTAGAGAGCATTTACAAAATATCAAAAAATGATACTGAATCGGGGACGATTCATCTTAGAGAGGGGGGAGTTAACGGCAGCAGCCACACAGATACTTAACGATAAATGTAAACAAATTGTATCTTCTCACAGTATTACTGCTTGGTCAGCAGAATACTTTAATTAATAAGAAATCAATATATCACTTGTTTTGATAAGTAAGCAAAATCCAATATTCCATTATTTGTTTTGATAATGAGAATAATTGGAAATCCAATGCTCTGGCATTTCATCACTTAATGTAATGCCAAAGCATCTTTAGTAATAAGCATAGAATTATAAGAATATAAATATAAGTGCTTTTACTAATAAAGATCAGTGTATAATCGGCAAGCGTATTGAGTGATCATCTTGATGATCAAAGCGCACCATATATTGTCACTCAAACCAACACTTTGTTTAATTTCTACCGCGCGTAGCGGAACGGAATATATTTTTTTAATACTTCCCACACCAGGAAAGTTAATTTGCATATATGTATGCTTTTTGCGCCTTTGCCGTCGGCAATTCCATATTGGCATGTAAAAAATAATTATGATATGAGTATAATTTTGTATGAATGCATGCATAGTACTACTACAAGCAGTCAATTTGGACTTGCATATTTAATAATTTAATTTGATTTTTACATAATATAAGTTAACACCAAATTGGTTAACACCAAAATCTAGCTAACACAGCAATAATACAAGCACGGAAACACAAGCGAATAAAAACACAAAGTTCAAATAAAACTAATAAACCAATATTGCTGACGACATGTCTGTATTAATTCAACAGGAAACGCAAAATAACAAATTTCGAAAATTAACAACAACACCACAGCAGAGTTACAACGACAGCGCAGCCGAGTTTTATACGTTCACATTGAAGTGCAATGTGACCATAAATTATTGATAGGTATAAAGTAAGATATAATTTTTAGTATTAAGTAGTCGAAAAGTAGAGTTCAATAAAACATAATCAAACTTTAAAAAATTTGTTTTTTTCCACGTTTAAGTGGAAGGATGAATAATTGGCGCCCGAGCTAAAAGAAAGTGTTTCCTTCGCGTGGATGTAGTAACTTGGTGCTACAGTTCAACAGTGCTACGTACAACAGTGCTATAAACTACCGTTCTACAGTGCCACATACTACAGTGCTATAGTACCACGGGTAAAGCAGAAAGTGCTACCCAGAATACAACACTCCACCCGAGGAACACAACAAGGCAGCATCACGGGAAATAAAGGCCCCTCAGTAGGATAATAAACGAATCCAAACAGGACGTCATAGGACAGCCAGCCCGGAAAGCAGAAGCCTTAATTAATATGCGACTCAAAATGTTATTAATACTTTTTGCCTGCATGGCATACGGAAACGTACAAATACTAGACTATTCATCATCCCAACTAGTCATAATCGACGCAGGTCCCACAAAACTACAAACAGGCACATTCAAAATAATCCATACAATTGAATTACAAGACTACGACAACACAATAAACCGTGTAGAAATGACAATTAATAATAAATTAGCAAACCATCCATTGAAACCCATCCTGACATCCCTCACAAACCAATCGAAAAATTATCTTGATAGAATTAGAATAAACAGTAAAGTTAGGAGATCACTAGACTTTATAGGCTCCGCATGTAAATGGATTGCCGGAAATCCAGACCATGCCGATTACAATATCTTAATGGAAAAAATCAATAATGTGCTAGGAAGTAATAATAGACAGCTAATAATTAACAAACTGACAAATGCGAAAATAAACGAAATCATAGACAATACTAATAAGATATCTAAAGTGGTGAAAGAAGAAAAAGAAGTGGCGAATGACTTAATATTACAAATAACATTTAAATTAGAAATTATAAAGGAAGAGCTAATTAATATAGCATACGCCATACACTGGGCCAAATCTAACATAATAAATTCATACATATTGTCTGATAAAGAAATGGAAATAACTAAACAATTTGTAATAGATGAAAACATACCATTCGTTAATGTAGATGAAGCATTAGAATTTGCTGAAATAAAAATCGCTTCAAACAAAGAAAGCTTAATTTATATAATAAATTTGCCTACCACAGAGCAAAACGATTGTAAAACTTTAGAAATAAGACCAATAAAAGAAAAAGAACTAATAAATAAAATCGAATTTAAATCAATTTTAATTTGCCAGAATAAAGTTTACGGAAAAAGTAAAGAATGAAAGTCATATAATAAATTATCGATATGCTCAAGAAATATAGTAGAAGATATTACGAATAGCACATCTGCTAAAAAGTAAAGTCGACAATTGTACGAAAATTAATAATCATCATGTAAAAGAGATTGAAGAAATAACAAATGATGTATTGTTTCTAAACCAATATACAGGTTTCGTAAAATTTGACATATTTAATAAAACACTACAATACTAATATCGAAATAGATGGTAAAAGCTATTTTTCTAAGGTAATAACTAGTAGTAATCCTTTACCAGCAATATTGCAACCAATGGCAAATAATAGTAAAGTAGAAGAAATGTTATCTCTCAAATCCATAAAAAAACTACAATTAAATGAAGAAAAAGAAATTTCTTTGCTAAAGACAAAAAATTATATTTATTTTTCTGCAAATGTAACAATTATATCAATAATAATAACTGTAGGCATATTTGTATTATTAAAAGCAAAATTAAAAAAACATAGAGTAAATAGAAGACTAAATAAAATAATAACCGGCTGTAATACCACGAAAGTATGCGTTGACGATCTACCTAAATTTTGTGAAGATCCTTCGAACGAGGACGCTCGAATTTAAGGGCGGAGGAGTTAACACCAAATTGGTTAACACCAAAATCTAGCTAACACAGCAATAATACAAGCACGGAAACACAAGCGAATAAAAACACAAAGTCCAAATAAAATTAATGAACCAATATTGCTGACGACATGTCTGCATTAATTCAACAACAGGAAACGCAAAATAACAAATTGCAAAAATTAACAAAAACACCACAGCAGAGTTACAACGACAGCGCAGCCGAGTTTTATACGGTCACATTGAAGTGCAATGTGACCATAAATTATTGATAGGTATAAAGTAAGATATAATTGTTAGTATTAAGTAGTCGAAAAGTAGAGTTCAATAAAACATAATCAAACTTTAAAAAAATTGTTTTTTTTTCCACGTATAAGTGGAAGGATGAATAATTTATACTATACTAATAAATATTTTTGTATTATGTTTCTTAGTAATAGAAATTGAATTTATCACAACAATACATGTATAAATATATCGTCTATCATATTGATCTTATTATCTGCTCATATGATTGAATGTATATGCATGTGCGCATTCAGAATTTCAAATCATGATTTTATCACTTATCAATATATTACATGTGCGCGGATTGATCTGCATGTTCATATACATTCATTTATACTTATATGTACATATATTTGTTTACACTTCCGAACAAATAATGCACAAGCATACAAACATACATATGCGTACAGCACCGTTGTTAAACGCGAAAACAATTTTGTTTTTTTTAGCTTTCTCAACGAGAGAAAGCTTAACTTACACATGTGAATATGTCATCAACTAAAAATTGAAACATTGTTCTACAAAAACAACATTTGTCTAAATAGCAGAAGCATCACAAGTCAATATGGCAGCCGAATTGGCGAAGCCCAAATGTAGTAAATTTTACAACAAAAACGATTTCGTTCATAAACGCAGGCGCATATTCCACAAGCGATCTCTCGCTTCATTCATAAAAACAGACGCCGTAACATCTCCCCGAGCATGCCTTTGCCAACAAGCGTCTTTACGCGACGATGGCAAAAGCTAAAAATCATAAATTGAACATCTTCTGGTGTTTGTTCTAAGAAAGAAGTGAGAAAAGTGGCAACATAGCTGTTGTCGATTTAAAGCACAACCAGTAAAAAACGTAGAATCGTGGCTCGTGTCAGCTGCCACGACCTATCTTATGGGCGCGCAATGTAACTGAACAGTGAAAAACGCTACTCCCTTCTCTCTTTGACGTGGGATGACGTGAGAATTCACGACATTTGGATTTTTGCCGTGGAAAAGTGTCAGCTGATTTCTCTCTCACAACGCAGGGTTGCCAATATCGAAGTTTTTTTTGAAAGAAAAAAGCCCTAAGTCATTTAAAGTTGAATTTAAAATAGACATATAATCAAAGCCACAACAGAACTTGCACTACATTTTGTATCTATTCTTATTCTTATAGTTTTGCTTTTGTATTTACTTTAAAAGAAAACGGGATTTCCCCGAGTTTGTCTAGCACAAGCATATTTTCTGTGCTACGTTGCGTTCGTCGGTACGTTTTTGTTTTTTGTTTTAATAACATGAATTGTGCAAAAGAAATTTCTGATTCAAATGGTGTTCCAAAAAGGAAAAATACTGCTAACAAATCCGAATGGAAACAAAATGTAAATAAAAGAAAAAGAATGGAAGGCGTGGAATATTTGGGTATATCAAAAAAATAACTTTGTCAAAAACCTTCTAGGCAATTAGGAGAGCCATGTTCATCACGATTTTGTGTAAAAAGTGCGGTAAGAAAGTGTTCGACGTTTAATGAGTCCACGCGAAAAGAAATTTTTAGTTTGTTTTGGGAGATGTCCTGGGAGCAAAAGAGGCAGTATGTTGCAGGTCTTACAAGCTTTTCTGAAACAAAAAGGAAAACCTCTGAAAATTCGAGACTGAATCAGTCCATATTATATTTCTTGAGTCATAATTCAAAGCGATTACAAGTGTGCCGTGAAATGGATAAAGGAAAAGTTGTTTCGAAATTGGATTAGCAGCGCCGGTAAACACGGTACTCAATGCCGTCCCGATAAAGCTTTAATTTTGTGCAAAATGCTAAGCGATTATCAGTTACAGGTCAGCGCAAAAAAAACCGACGTGACTTTCTAAAAAAAATGGCTAGAGGAGTTGCCAAAAATGGAGTCACATTATTGTCGAAAAGATAGCAAAAAGTTTTACTTCGAATCGGATTTTTCCTCATATCAGGAGATCTACAAGCTTTATGTCAACGAGTGTGAATCCGAAAGAGAAAATGGACGCCTAAAATTGTCGTACCCAATATTTACGCAATTAATAAAGGAATTAAATTATTATATTTTTAAGCGAAGAAAATATCAGTGCAATTTAAGCGTATCACATAAAGCTAATAATGTTTTCGATGAGCTATACGAAAAACATAGAGAAGAAATCGGAAAAATGCGTGCAGAAAAGCAAAACGATATCAAAAATGCTGAATTCGGACTATGTGCAGTATTCTGTATGGATGTGCAGGCAGTTAAATTAGTTCCTCAACTAAACGCGAGTGCTGGATATTATAAAATGAAGCTTCAACTACATAACTTTACTGTTTATAATATTGTAACGCATGAATCAGATAATTATGTGTGGGACGAAATAGATGGAAATTTAGTCTCTTCCGTTTTTGCTACATGTATTATTAAGCACTTAAGGAATTTCCATGCTCGATCGCCTGAAACCCATCACATTATTATTTACTCGGATGGTTGCTTTTACCAAAATCGTTATACTGTTTTGTCTAACGCCTTGTTGAATTTTTCAAAGGAAAGCGAAATAACAATTGAACAGAAGTTTTTAATAAGTGGTCATACGCAATGGAATGTGATGCATCGCATTCCCTTATAGAGAGAAAAATAAATAAAAAACAAATAAACTTGCCGTCTAAATTTGTTCAACTCATTAAGGAATCTAAAAAAGTTCCAGCACCTCTACAAGCGCACCATTTGCGTTATGATTATTTTTTTAAATTTCGAGATGAATATCAGTTACTCCTACAGAGATCGATTTCCGATTGAAAATGTGTCCCCCGATTGTCTTTATAAAGAGAAAATAACCATATCTAAAAAAAGTGGGACCATTTGTAAGATCTAAAAAAATGTCTTCCAGCAGATTGCCATTTTTTTGATAATTTACCTTATAAAACCTAATTTGTTTTCAGTATAATAACATCTGCCTTGAAATATATATTTTAGTTTTAATTATTCATTTATTTTACTTCAAACTTGAATTATTATATAGGTTTGTCCTAATTTTAACTTACGACAAAAAGCACTAACTTAAATTTATTTTCAAGAAAAATTATAACATAAAGCCCTATCTCAAATAACTTCAAAGAAATTAAAAATAATAACAAAATTATACCACAATTGAATTTGTTACCTGTTTTGAATAAAAATTGCAATAGAAATGTTTTTTGCATCTTAAGTTTTTAAGGAGTTATTCAGTTTTTTCCTTCTCCTGAAAAGTAACGAAAAGTGTAGAATTTGGAAAAAACCCCGACCTTCATCCACCCGCTATTGCCGTCCTGTTCGAATTCAGTTTCAAAAGGAATCAGATCAATTGAAGAATTATATTTTAAAAACAAAATTCAACAATTAGGTCCCACTGAGTTCAAAACAGCTACCAATCGTAAATTTTATATCGATCACATTCTTCAACTTACAATGGTGGATGGCAAAGTGTGCAATGCCTTAACTGAAACCTCATCTGCAAAATGCTATATACATATGTATGCTCGGCCAAGCCTACTGAGATGAACGATATTGAGTTAAATGGCAAGTATTTAATAAAACACTACAATACTAATATCGAAATAGATGGTAAGAGCTATTTTTCTAAGGTTATAACTAGTAGCAATCCTTTACCAGCAATATTGCAACCAATGGCAAATAATAGTAAAGTAGAAGAAATGTTATCTCTTAAGTCCATAAAAAAACTACAATTAAATGAAGAAAAAGAAATTTCTTTGCTAAAGACAAAAAATTATATTTATTTTTTTGCAAATGTAACAATTATATCAATAATAATAACTGTAAGCATATTTGTATTATTAAAAGCAAAATTAAAAAAACAAAGAGTAAATAGAAGACTAAATAAAATAATAACCGGCTGTAATACCACGAAAGTATGCGTTGACGATCTACCTAAATTTTGTGAAAATCCTTCGAACGAGGACGCTCGAATTTAAGGGCGGAGGAGTTAACACCAAATTGGTTAACACCAAAATCTAGCTAACACAGCAATAATACAAGCACGGAAACACAAGCGAATAAAAACACAAAATTCAAATAAAATTAATAAACCAACATTGCTGACGACATGCCTGCATTAATTCAACAACAGGAAACGCAAAATAACAAATTGCGAAAATTAACAACAACACCACAGCAGTGTAGGGTAACCCTATGCGAAATATTACTTCCTATCTGAGTGGTATCACCGGCACATCAAAAGCAAACACTTGATTTTCAACCGCCAAAGTGAACGCAGCCTCCCGTGCTAATATTATCCTTTTATCAAATAAACTTTGTGAAATACAATTTAATTATTCATTTTATATATAAATAAAGCGACCATCCTGTGTACAATGAGAAAGTGCCGACTATCTTAGAATTTACCTTTTCAGCAGAGTTACAACGACAGCGCAGCCGAATTTTATACGTTTATATATTATAAATTATTGATAGGTATAAAGTAAGATAGTATTGTTAGTATTAAGTAGTCGAAAAGTAGAGTTCAATAAAACATAAGCAAACTTTAAAAAAATTTGTTTTTTTTTCCACGTTTAAGTGGAAGGATGAATAATTTGTATACTCAATCTTTAATCTATTCCATACTAAACAAGTAATGAAAGATTTTAAATTATACCTAATGAACAAATTTAGAATGGTTGATTTAAATGAGATTAAATTTTTCTTAGGTATAAAAGTTCATAAAAGTGAGGGTCATATAAGTCTTAGTCAATCTGCTTACATAAAATCAATACTTTTAAAATATAATATGGAAAATTGCAATCCTGTTAACTGTCCTCTGCCAACTAAACTTAATCATATTGCTCTTAGCTCAGATGATAAGTGTGATGCCCCATGTCGAAACGTAATAGGATGTTTAATGTATATTATGTTATGTACAAGACCTGATTTACATAAGTACAGCCGTTAATTTTTTAAGTCGTTATTGTGAAAAGAATAACACAGAACTTTGGCAATGCCTGAAAAAAGTTTTAAGGTACCTAAAGGGTACAGTTGATTTAAAGTTATCTTTTCAGAAAAACTCAAATTTTAATGAGTTTTTGGTCGGCTATGTGGATTCAGATTGGGGTGGCAGTGAATCAGATAGAAAAAGTACTACTGGGTACATATTTAAAATGATTGATTCTAATGTAATTTGTTGGAATACAAGGAAGCAAAATTCGGTAGCAGCATCATCAACAGAGGCAGAATATATGGCCTTATTTGAGGCAGTTAGAGAAGCCAAGTGGCTAAATTCGTTATTAGCAAGCTTAAAAATAAAAGTAATTAATCCAATTAGATTATATGAAGATAACCAAGGATGTATAAGTATTGCCAATAACCCCTCATGTCATAAACGTTCAAAGCACATTGATATAAAATATCATTTTACAAGAGAAAAGGTTGATAAGAACCTAATTGAAATTGTTTATATTCCCACAGGTAAACAAATCGCAGATATGATAACTAAACCATTACCAGCGCAACGTTTTTGTGATCTGCGAGATCAAATGAATTTGATAAACTGAAAAATGGAATAAAATGGAATGAAATGGATCTCATTGAAAATCAAGCGGCTGTCTCAACTTTAAGTTTTTTTTTTGTTCTTTATTTATTTTATGATTTGAAATGAAATTGTTTAACGTAAATTATAATTTTATACCTTATACAGTCTGATTGGGTTTTTGTGGGTTTTCCCCAACTATAAAGAATATATAAGTTAACACAATATTTTATGAACTACTACATAAATTCCATTCCCACAGTATATGCTCGAAACATTCAAACCGTTTGCATACTTTGGAGTCCTATTACAACCAAAAGTGCAACTGCGCTAAACGCGCATCCGCTAAATTCTTTAGTGAGCGAAACACGAGCAACCATGTCTTCTCTCCCAAAACCAAATAGCTGCAGGTGAGTGCTACACGCGCAAACCCTTTTAGCTGACCAAGCATCTTTGGTCACGTAGGCCGGCTCAAGCATAGGTTAGATTATAAACTTTTTAAACTTAAGTGTAGTTAGTCTTTTTTAAGTTACTAGACTCGACAGGCACATAGTGCCGACCTAAAAAAATTAATTAATATATAAACCTCCGTCTCGTTAATTTATATATACTGTTTTTGAGGAGTTGTGTGGAAATATCACATCATTAAAGGCAAAAACAGTATATAAGTTAACACCAGAAATGTTACAAATAAACCAATAACTGTCGACGTCAACTATCCCCAATAGGAAATATTCCAGACGTTTAGTCAGCAGAAACAAACAAGTGGGAACAACATCCGCCATACGCCGCAAGTCAGCAGAAACAAACAATTGGCAACAAGATCCGCTATGCGCCGCATAAGCGAACGTTAAACAAAAGAGCTAACGCAAGTAGATTTAAGCAATATTAAGAATATGTTTAATTGTAAATTAGTTTTAGTTGTTATTTGGATTTTAAACAATAAAGGTCAATTTGACCACAAAATATTTTTTTACGACTTTGTAACTAATAGGTCGTTAATTAGCGCCCGAGCCTAAAAGCAGCTGAATTTAAATTCCTTACCCACGCTTGAGGAAGGAAGGTGAGCCACTTGGAGCAAGACGGTGATCCAGTAGTATCCAGAAGGAAAAAAGGACCAAATCATCATTGCCAGCCGCCATGAAGCTGATCATAATATTTTTCGTAAATCTGGTGTACGCAGACTTCCAAATAATAGACTACACCAACTCGCAGTTAGCAACATTTAACACAGGACTAACCAAAATTCAAACAGGAACGTACAGATTAATACATAAAGTCGACCTGGATGCATGCCAGAAAACATTGAATGAAATAAGCAGCATCATTAAGATAAAGATCACTGAAGAAAATCCCCTCCTTCCTATTCTCATTAACGAACTAAACTTGACACAGACTTATTTAAACAGACTTAAACCAAGGAGATTTAAAAAATCAATAGATGCACTAGGGACAGTCTGGAAATGGATCGCTGGAAATCCCGACCACGAAGACCTAGTAATTCTAGAAAATCAACTTAACAATATAATAGAAAATAACAATAATCAAGTAATAATTAACAAAGTAATTTTTGACAGAATTAACAATATCACCACAATATCAAATAAAATAATAAAATCTTTACAAACGAACGAAGAAATACAACACCATTTGGCTATTGAAATAAAATATAAATTAAAAATTATTAAAGAGGAAATAATTAATATAGATTGCATTGGGCAAAGGCCGGCATCGTAAATTCATAAATTTTATCAAATGATGAACTTAGATTAATAAAATCTGAATTTGAAAATAATAATTTTACATTAAATAATATGGAAGACTCTCTAGAACTAGAAAATATAAAAGTCGCCTCAAACAATACAATGTTACTTTATATAGTCGGAATAGCCGTCACAAATGAGGATATTTGCGACTCAATTTTGATAAAAACAATAAAAATGAGGAAAAATATTAATAAAATCCCCTATGAGGATATAGTTACTTGTAATAATAACAAAGTTTTTGGCGTTAAGAATAAATGTAAGGAACATAATAATATAAGAATTTGAACCCGTAGGAATTTAATGGATATTAGTAACACTACTTGCGTCCCTCGACTACTTCGAAGCGAACCAGCGGAACGCACTATAATAAACAATCAGCACATCCCATCAGTAGAGAATATCTCACCTGTCATCATACTACTAAATCAGTACAATGGCACAATAGAAATCGACAACCAAAAGATAAATCTTACTGAATCGTACGCAGTACAATATCACAATTCTACAGTCAGCATTGACGAACAAAAATATACCTCTAGCGAAACGTTAAGCACCAAACCACTACCCGCAATTCTGCAACCAAATCTCCCTTCAAATAGGGAAGAAGAAATCCTAAGTTTGGAAATGTTGAAAGAACTCCACATGAACAACACCAAACACCTAAAAGCACTACATATAACCCACAGAGCAGCTTTAATCACGAATTTATCTCTTTCAATCATCAGTCTGATATTCGTAGCGGTAATAGTCATCGCATTAGTTCTAAGGGAACTTTTCAAAAGCAAACTGGTAGAACGGTCAAGTTATAACGTAAACGTAAACGTGAATGACTTTAAAGAGTTCACAACATCCGAAACACCACAGTTAACAGAGTCAATAACGCTAGTAAGCCAAATGCAGTAACCCAGTAGAACAAACGGGGACGTTTGTTTTTAGGGGTGGAGGAGTTAACACCAGAAATGTTACAAATAAACCAAAAACTGCCGACGTCAACTATCCCCAATAGGAAATATTCCAGACGTTTAGTCAGCAGAAACAAACAATTGGGAACAACATCCGCTATGCGCCGCATAAGCGAACGTTAAACAAAAGTGCTAACGCAAGTAGATTTAGGCAATATTAAGAATATGTTTAATTGTAAATTATTTGGATTTTAAACAATAAAGGTCAATTTGACCACAAAATATTTTTTTACGACTTTGTAACTAATAAGTCGTTAATTTATATATATAGTGACATATTCACTCTCACATCCATCTACTAATATCCAATTACTGCAGCATCAGTATTTTGGTGACACATTCATTCTCACACCCATCCATTAAAGTCAAGTAAACAAATAACAAGAGCTGCGCATCATTTTTGCTGTGCAGAGAATTTAATGTAAACAAATGACCGATATTCAGTGGCGATCGCGCCTTAAGCGTCTTCGCTTATACAAACCAAATAATCTATAAGCTCTCATCCAATGAATCAAGCGACCAACTGCACACTCATTTTAATGTAAACAATAGCCAATAGCCAAAACCAAGATTTTCTTATCTCTTTGTAAATTAGTTCTTAAGCTTGAAATCCAATTGACACACACGAAACCTTTCTTTCGTCAATGCGTACAATTTTAATAAATAATAAATAATAAAACATTTTAAACATTTGTATTTAATTTTATTAAAAAACTGATCTTAGCGTTGTCCTTAGTCTTTCGACGGGACATTTATTTGACCATTCTATTATTTCAGTATATATATATATATATATATATATATATATATATCGAATATCGATATTTTTTGTCATTTCTGGATTATGTGGCCTTAGTTTTCCTTTCTTTCTACTTGGTTCCTTGAACAATAAACACGTGTGTCTGCTATAAATTAAAATATCCGCAACAAAGTGTTTTCTTTATTTTGTTCCTACTGGAAATATACAAAACGAGAAATCAAGACAAGCCAAGAAGATATTAAGGATTAATATCAAGCAAGTGGCTACCACTACCTAAAGGCTCTGCGGATTGATCTGTTTTCTACAGATTTTCTACACCAGACGTACTATATTTATAGTATTGTACTACATTTTTCGCTTGAATACTATATACTGTTCTCAATAAATATAGTACGCTAAAATACTATTTTTATACTCTAAGCAAATTAATTCATACTTTTCTAAAAATTTGAATCCCTATTCATGCATAATTTTTTTATTTTTTTCGCAACAGCGAAAATCGGCTGATAAAGCTGTGCATAAAAGGTTGTTTGAATTTGCGAATATCCAACATATCGATAAATCGATAAAGCATTTTAGGCACTAGCTCTATCAGTTGTTTTTCGCAGGTAAATTTTAAGAATGTCTTCAAGTGATTGCAGCATATTATATGAAACACCTAAAAAACAGAGAAAAGTTAAAGTAAAAAGACTGCAAAAGTTTAAAAACGAATGGAAATGTAAACTTTCATAGCTTGAAAAAGATGAAGATCAGTTTAAAGCAAAATGTTCTATCTGTGCAATAACTTTTTCAATTGATAAAAGTGGCATAGGTCAAGTAAGATTCAAAATTGTTTAATACGTGGGTTTTAGTTTAAAGTTATCATTATTTTAGATAAAACAGCATAGTGAATCTAACACGCACGCAAGTAAATTAAAAATTACGCAACAATCTTCAATTTTAAATAATTTTCTACGATTGGGTACTGCTGAATCAAACGAATCTAAACAAACAACGGCTGCTGAGTTAGCCTTAGTTTACCATACAGTAAAGCACAACCTTTCATATAATACCCAAGACACACATGTAGTACATAATGTAGTATAATATATAACCTATATGTGTGTCATCAGTATTTCACATTTTTGTTCCAAAGCAAATAGAGTTCCGTACTACAATAGCGTACTACATACCATTGAAATTCAGTGCTGTTCTGCAATGTACTACGATGGATCGCATTGAACACACCCAAAGCTTTAAAGCTCATTCTCTCAAAATCATATGTTTTCGCTGCCAGCTGACAAAATAATAATAAATAAATATATCAGAAAGTTCAAAAAAAATGTATTGGAAATGCCGCAATAAGAAATTAAATTGAAGTGTGGGCACAATTTAATTCCCAACTGCGTGGTGTTCAAAAAAATATATTGGAAATGCCGCAATAAGAAATTAAATTGAAGTGTGAGCACAATTTAATTCCCAACTGCGTGGAGTTCACAAAAATAGCCACATTTACTCGGCAATGAGCACGCAACTTGTAAATGAACACGGTGTTTTCCTAGCGCCAGCCGAGCTGCGAAATCGAATTGATAATTTAACAAAGAAGTACAGGTTTGTAAATAATTATGCAATAATAATAAGTATGTGCTAATTTAAACATATCAGAGAGGAACGGAAGGTTGTGGGCCCAAGCGGAGGAGCTCCGTCTAGTAGGGAATTCT
>NC_052501.1:63130185-63257705 GCF_016617805.1 Bactrocera tryoni | reverse complement strand
ATGCGCATGCATGTCACTCTGCGGAGCGCGCCTTCTCTAGGGTTAATTAAAATATAAAACTGTAATTTTTGTAATAATAGTGTGAAAATGAATGAAATCGGAGGAAAACCCGGCTCTCTCCCCATATAACGGTACTGTTTAAAACTACTAAAAGCGCGATAAATCAATAACTAAATGCGACAGAAACATAAAAATTTGTCGACGGGTTAGTATAGTAAGGGGTTTTTAAGGGCCGGGGTAAAAATTAGACGGGCGTGGCACCGCCCACTTCTTGATGAAATACCATAGTTCGTGACCCGGCTGACGGCTTTGGAAAACGTGAAATTTGGAACGTGGAATTCTCTTCATATTCCTATGTCACTCTGTGAAAATCAGCATAATATAGCACAATTTTAAATTCCACTTGATTCTTTTACGTTCCAGTACACAAATCAAGAAGCGATTAATATAACGGGATTAAACTTTGTACGTATAATGCCTTTAGTGTAACAAGAAATTGTTCAAATCCAACCAAAACTGTTCAAGACCCAAGATACCAAAAATGTGGACCCCAGTACCTATAGTTGATTTTTGCTGGAACTGAATTTAAGGGATAAGATTTCTCTTATAATGGTACGTCTGTATGTCAAAAATGGGTGGAATCGGACCAATACTTCCAATACTTACTATAAAGATTTTCGATCTTCCGGGTGACTTGTCCGCACATTGGCCAATATGTGAGTTATCCAAATGAAAATAAGAGGGTGTATTTTATTCATAAGAGTGTTTCTTTGTGCCTAAAATAAATAAATTTAAGCGAAACTTAGCCTAGCCCTTAAATAACTAATATCTGGATTTTCGAACATTCTGCTGACTTTACTCTATATGATTGGTTCTACACCTTGAGTTATTTCCCTGGCTATGATTATTGCAAGTTGCAAGAGTATTAAATGTTCGGTTGCATCCGTACTTAGCGCTTCATTACTTGTTTCTTTATAAATTTTTTTATTGAGCCAGCTGATATTCTTATACTCTCGCAACAAAGTTGCTAAGGAGAGTATTATAGTTTTGTTCACATAACGGTTGTTTGTAAGTCCTAAAACTAAAAGAGTCAGATATAGGGTTATATATACCAAAGTGATCAGGGTGACGAGTAGAGTCGAAATCCGGATGTCTGTCTGTCCGTCCGTCCCTTCGTGCAAGCTGTAACTTGAGTAAAAATTGAGATATCATGATGAAACTTGGTACACGTATTCCTTGGCTCCATAAGAAGGTTAAGTTCGAAGATGGGCAAAATCCGCCCACTGCCACGCCCACAAAATGGCGAAAACCGAAAACCTATAAAGTGTCATAACTAAGCCATAAATAAAGATATTAATGTGAAATTTGGCACAAAGGATTGCATTAGGGAGGGGCATATTTAGACGTAATTTTTTTGAAAAAGTGGGCGTGGCCCCGCCCCCTACTAAGTTTTTTGTACATATCCCGGAAACTGCTATAGCTATGTCAACCAAACTCTACAGAGTCGTTTTCTTCAGGCATTTCTATATACAGTTCAAAAATGGAAGAAATCGGATAATAACCACGCCCACCTCTCATGCAAAGGTTATGTTGAAAATCACTAAAAGTGCGTTAACCGACTAACAAAAAACGTCAGAAACACTAAATTTTACGAAAGAAATGGCAGAAGGAAGCTGCACCAAGGCTTTTTTTAAAAATTGAAAATGGGTGTGGCGTCGCCCACTTATGGACCAAAAACCATATCTCAGGAACTACTCTACCAATTTCAATGAAATTCGGTATATAATATTTTCCTAACACCCCCGGGTGAAATCGGTTCACAACCACGCCTTCTTCCAATATAACGCTATTTTGAATTCCATCTGATGCCTTCTCTGTTTAATATATACTACATTAGGAACCAATGATGATAGCGGAATAAAACTTTACACAAATACGGTATTTGAAAAATATGTAAATGACGGATAATGAAATCTCGATTATCTCTTTACCATGCGAGTGTATAAAATGTTAGGAGGATGGAGTCATGTGTAGAAGTTCACGCAAGTGAGGAAAGTTCTCTGATCGCCATTCACTTGGAAGTGGCCAGAAACGATTCTTTTACACATGGCTCAAGCAACTCACTACCTCCGGTCTTTGACCAGGACCTCAGGGTAGCCTAAGAACATCCCTTCGCAGGCGAGCTAAAGTGAGAAGGCGAAACATTCCCTGCGTAAGGTTGTGCGCTGGGTTTGGGACCGCCACGTAATGAAAAAAAAACAGCCCCCCTTTGATGACGACCATGGCAAACGAAATAAGGACTACGATTTGAGGGCATGCACCTGGAATGTCCGGACCCTTAATTGGGAAGGTGCCGCTGCCCAGCTGGTTGATGTCCTCGCAAAAATAAAGGCTGACATCACCGCCATCCAAGAAATGCGATGGACGGGACAAGGACAGAGACGAGTAGGTCCTTGTGACATTTACTAAAGTGGCCATATAAAGGAGCGCAAGTGTGGTGTTGTATTCGTGGTGGGAGAGAGACTCCGTCGCCGGGTACTATCATTCACTCCGGTGAATGAACGTCTAGCCACAATTCGCAGCAAAGCGAGGTTCTTCAACATATCGCTGATTTGCGCCCACCCCCCAACGGAAGAGAAGGACGATGTGACCAAAAATGCCTTCTATGAGCGCTTAGAGCGCGCTTATGAGAGCTGCCCCCGCCACGATGTCAAAATCGTGCTTGGCGACTTTAACGCCAGGGTGGGCAAAGAAGGTATATTTGGCACGACGGTCGGTAAATTCAGCCTCCACGACGAGACATCCCCAAATTGGTTGAGACTGATTGACTTCGCCGGGGCCCGAAATATGCTTATCTGCAGTACTAGATTCCAGCATAAGAAGATTCATCAAGCTACCTGGCTGTCTCCGGATCGAAAAACTACCAACCAGATCGATCATGTTGTGATAGACGGAAGACACGTCTCCAGTGTTTTAGATGTGCCTGCGCTCCGAGGTCCTAACATCGACTCGGACCACTATCTTGTTGCAGCCAAGATTCGCACCCGCCTCTGTGCAGCAAAAAACGCACGCCAACAAACACAAGGAAGGTTCGACGTCGAGAAGCTGCAATCACAACAGACAGCGGAACGATTTTCTACTCGGCTTGCACTCCTGCTCTCTGAGAGCACTCGTCACCAACTCGGTATAAGGGAACTGTGGGACGGCATTTCAAATTCCTAACGTAAAGCTGCAACCAAAACCATTGGTTTTCGGAAAGTGCAAAAGGTACGACGAGGAGTGTCGTGTCGCAGCGGAGAGAAAACAGGCTGCCTACCTCGCAACGTTACGATCGACCACTACATGTGCGGGATGGGATAGATACCGAGCGTTGAAGAGGGAAGCGAGACGCATTTGCAGACAGAAGAAGAAAGAGGCCGAAATGCGTGAGTACGAAGAGCTTGATAAGCTGGCCGGCAGGGGTAATGCTCGAAAATTCTACGAAAAATTGCGGCGGCTTACAAAAGGTTTCAAGACCGGAGCATACTCTTGTAGAACCCCCAAAGGTGATCTAGTCACTGATGCCCAGAGCATAGTTAAATTATGGAGGGAACACTTCTCCAGCCTGCTGAATGGCAGTGAACACACAACACCAGGAGAAGGAGAACAAGATTCCCCAATCGATGACGATGGAGCAGACGTTCCATTACCCGACCATGAAGAAGTTCGAATAGCAATTGCCCGCCTGAAGAACAACAAAGCGGCAGGGGCCGACGGACTGCCGGCCGAGCTATTCAAACACGGCGGCGAAGAACTAATAGGGAGCATGCATCAGCTTCTTTGTAAAATATGGTCGGACGAAAGCATGCCCAACGATTGGAATTTAAGTGTGCTATACCCAATCCATAAAACAGGAGACCCCACAATCTGCGCCAACTACCGTGGGATCAGCCTCCTCAACATCATAAGGTTCTGTCGAGCGTATTGAGTGAAAGATTAAAGCCCACCGTCAACAAACTGATTGGACCTTATCAGTGTGGCTTCAGACCTGGAAAATCAACAACCGACCAGATATTCACCATGCGCCAAATCTTGGAAAAGACCCGTGAAAGGAGAATCGACACACACCACCTCTTCGTCGATTTCAAAGCTGCTTTCGACAGTACGAAAAGGATATGCCTTTATGCCGCGATGTCTGAATTTGGTATCCCCGCAAAACTAATACGGCTGTATAAACTGACGTTGAGCAACACAAAAAGCTCCGTCAGGATCGGGAAGGACCTCTCCGGACCGTTTGATACCAAACGAGGTTTCAGACAAGCAGACTCCCTATCGTGCGACTTCTTCAACCTGCTTCTGGAGAAAATAGTTCGAGCTGCAGAACTAAACAGAGAAGGTACCATCTTCTATAAGAGCGTATAGGTGCTCGCGTATGCCGACGATATTGATATCATCGGCCTCAACACCCGCGCCGTTAGTACAAGGACAAGGAAGCACAGAAAATGGGTCTGGCAGTGAACGAGGGCAAAACGAAATATCTCCTGTCATCAAACAAACAGTCGTCGCACTCGCGACTTGGCCATTTCGTCTATTTAGGAACCAGCATTAACACCACCAACAATGTTAGCCTGGAAATAAAACGCAGGATTGCTCTTGCCAACAGGTGCTACTTCGGACTGAGTAGGCAATTGAAAAGTAAAGTCCTCTCTCGACGAACAAAAGCTAAACTCTATAAGTCGCTCATAATTCCCGTCCTGCTATATGGTGCAGAGGCTTGGGCGATGAAAGAACCGATGAGTCGACGTTACGAGTTTTCGAGAGAAAAATTCTGCGAAAGATTTATGGTCCTTTGCGCATTGGCCACGGCGAATATCGCATTCGATGGAACGATGAGCTGTACGAGATTTATGACGACATTGATATAGTTCAGCGAATTAAAAGACAGCGGCTACGCTGGCTAGGTCATGTTGTCCGGAGTATCCGCCGGGGGAAGCAGAGCAAGCGGAAGACCTCCACTCCGTTGGAAGGACCAAGTGGAGAAGGACCTGGCTTCGCTTGGAATATCCAAATGGCGCCACGTAGCGAAAAGAAAAAACGACTGGCGCGCTGTTGTTAACCCGGCTATAATCGCGTAAGCGGTGTCTACGCCAATTAAGAAGAAGAAGAAGTATAAAATGTTCGGTGGCACCCGAACTTAGCCCTTCCTTACTTGTTTTAAACTGAATTTATACTAGATGTGCACTCGAGGCAGAAAAAACACTGCAATTATCGGTGTAAGCCGACTTAGCATATAGTACATATTTTGATCTTTATCGAGCACTTGAACTTATTGTTTCTCGCATTTTATGGCAATTTAAGCGGTTATATACATACAGTTAGGATTTTCAAAAAATCGAATGTTTTTTGCGTTTCCTTATTATATATATATCTGAGTATAGACACACAAAATTTCAAGTCGATCCGACGAATATTTTCGAAGTTATAGACACATTAGTGAAGGCGCGCGGACTACATGTAGAGTGCTTTCAAAACTTTAAACTCGTTTTTCTCGAAACGGTGTTTTCAACTCTTTAAAGCTTCTGATTTGAGTCTTGCTTACGAAGAATCAGGTTTAGTTATTCTTCCAAAGCTTCTAATACTTGAGCTCGCATAAGGAGGTAAAAGTTCCTTATACGCCCAGTGGTACAGCGCAAGTGATTATTTGGATAGAAAATGAGTTATTGTGATGAAACCTGGCACACAAGGCATATAGGTATTGCAGGGGACAATTGGAAGATTGTCACGTCACAAATACTATTAAACAAAATTTATAAAATCTCATTCTTAAGCTTTTAAATATCATACAAAACTAATAATTAGGACAACGAATTTCATTAGGTTTCTCTGTGGTTTGAAAAGCTTCAAATTGTTGAGCCTGCCGCAAGAAAGCTTTAATACAAATACATCTCAAACCACTAAAGTTATATCGACCAAATTCGCTCAGAACGATTATATATTTTTGACAGATGAAATGAAAGGGGTTCATGGGAACCTGTACCAAATTTGAACAATGGTTATGAATTCTCCCACCTTAAGATGAACTTCCCAATCAGGACAAGAAACTTCGATACCGTATACCACTTAACCCCATACAAATCAAGCATCAAAGAATATTCTATATATGGGTAAAACCTTACACTTTTGACGTTGATGTTTGCCATCTAAATTCTAAAAATTATCAAAAGCGAACCACAACCGTTTACTCCACCAGGTACCGATTATGTGAACCTTAAGGCCTATGGTGACTTTTTATGGAAAATATCGATCAACCTCTTAGATATATTATTAAGAGTCGGAATTAACATTTTTCTCAGTATAATACTACTTGCTTTATATACTATACCTATGTTAATATAAAGAGTTTTGAACTACCGATTGACTTTATACATACATACGTACTACATATATGTATACTGTAAGTATTTCAAAATTTATATCATATAAATACAAGGTGTATTCAAAAGAAAACTTTTTGAATCTAGCGCCCCTGGTGGCGCCATCTATATATCGACTGGTGCGTTAGAATCTTCTATCTTTATCGATTGTCCAGTGACATGATATTTCATTGATTGGAAGTGAAGTTATTGTGTTTTAAGTGTCAGTATGTTTGTGTTATCGGTGCGAAAATGCGCTTCGAACAAAGAGCCAACATTAAATTTTGTTTAAAATTGGTAAAGCTTTTCCCGAAATGTTTCAATTGATGAAACAAGTTTATGACGATGATTGTCTATCCCGTAACAGAGTGCACGAGTGGTTTCACCGTTTTCAAAGTGGTCGGAAGGACATAAATGACGATCAACATGTGAGGCAATCAAAATCCGTGATCACCGGAAATTCCATCGAAACTGTGCTTGAATTCATCAAAAATCAGTCGAAATCGTCTTTAAAATTTATGGAAATGGTATTGAAACTCTCCAAAACATCGATTTATCACATTTTGACCGAACTTTTGGGCTATGAAAGGTGTGTGCACGGTTTGTTCCGCACAAATTGACTGACGACTAACTTGCTCAGAATCATTCGAAGGATATCACTAAAGAGGTCAAAATGGACAAAACCTTCCTTAGCGAAACTGTGACTGGTGGCGAAACGTGGTTTTTCCAATATTATCTCGAAACGAAACGCCAGAGTGCTGAATGGAAGGCACCGGACGAGCCGAAACCCAAAAAATCGCGCATGGAGAAGTCAAAAGTGAAGTGACAATGCTGATTTGTTTTATGATTTCCAGGGTATTGTCCACAAAGAATTTGTTCCACCCGGCCAATACGTTAATGCGGTATGCTATATAGGAGTTTTGCAGCGTTTAGTCCGCCGTATTCGACGTGTTCGACGCGAATATCGCGAAGATGAAAGTCGGCGTTTGTTGCAGGATAATGCGCCGTCTCATCGATGGACTCTAAAAATCACATTTTAACCAATAACCACTCCCCATATTCACCTGATATGGCACCGTTCCACTTCTTTCTTTTCGAAAAAATACATTTGCCCATGAAAGGAAAGCCTTATGCAGACGTAGAGGCCGTTCAAACGGCTTACACCGGCATACTGGCGGCCATACCGGCCAACGAGCTAAAACACTCGTTCGACATGCTTTTGGACCGTGCAAAAAGCTGTATTGAAGCAAAAGGAGACTATTTTGAATAAAATAAATTGATTTTGCCGAAAAAACATTTTGTTCTGTTTTTTTTAAGTCCTGTTTACTTTGGATAACTTTTAATGAAGTAAATATATGTTATAGTTAAGTGCAGAAAATGGATAATATTAGTGAACGCATTTCTCCAGCTACGATGTGCCTGTATAATTATTTAATTTAGTGGACTTACTGTCGTATATGTGTGTCAGAGTGTGTGTTATGTTCATAAAGTTTGTTGAAACATGTTTCCCAATATATTTGAATAATGCCCTTTCCCTAGCTGAAACACACTAGTAATGATATCCGACTAACTTTAAGACTGTTATATTAGTCAATATATGTGATATGATTTAGCGCTGAATATAGTTGAATTTGGTCTAGACTCTAGACCGTAGCCTAAGCCACTTATCCTGAATATAATGATTACCGTTGCACTGTTTCTTCATATACGCGATATATTAAAATTTAGTATCTTTGGTTGAGTTCACATAATTTTTAACTAAAATGAACATCTCGGATACGGTGCAAACTATATGAGGCTAATTGAGCCTATGAGCTATGATTTCGTCGAATAATGTCGCATTTTTTAGCAATTTTCTTTTGAATGAATTTTTGGCAACGCCTAATAGTACTATTATACATTCTTTTGAAATTTCTAATTCTAAATTAGTAGTCCTAAACTTTGTGCTTATTGGAAAATAAGTTCAGTTTCGAAGTACCTTGAATAATTCCGACAACACAACCAAATTCTCCATCGTTTCATTTTAATACCAAGGAAAAAATAGTTTAATATTTTTCAATATCAGCTCTTTATTCCAGCTTTACTAAGCATTTTTTCGAATGTTGGTTTTATCCATTAGAATTTATAAAACTTGTACTTTAAGGTGTGCGAGGAGTTCGCTTTATAACTTAGGTTAGGTTTATTAATAAAAAGTAAATTTAAACTTCTATTCCGTGTTTAGGTTTCCGCATATTTATTTGCAACGCAATCGTCACTGCTGCTGTGTTAATTTATGAAGATTATGCTAATTATTGAAATGAATAGTTTGAAATGGAAAGACTCTTAATTGGGCGAAAAATATTTCATATATTCGAGTTGCAAGCCTTTGCCCTGCAATTAGCATTCTATTATACTAAAGCCTTAGCTACATTTAAATATCGATGATCACAAAATATTGAAGATAAGAAGTTCCCCGTTGTTAGTTGCGTTTGATGTACTCAAGAAGTCCAGTTATAATTAAATGGATATTCAAGCAGCTATGAAGTTATGAAGTCAGCGGTGAGTTGCGCAACTTGCAGCAAATGCTTTTACCATTTGTTTCGTTACAGAAAATTTTCCACTGTTCTAGATTAGCACTTATTACTACTTATAGGGTCGCCTGGTTTGTCAAGATGATGACACGCATTTGTGGCATAAAATGCAATAATTATTCCACTTAAATACTTCGAACTTTGTAAATGAATGTGGACGGTTCTTCTCTAACTTGAAAGTATATCAGACAAAAATAATCATGCTATATTCTTCCATTGTGGTGATAATGTAAATTTTTGTACCGAAAAGGGATGATTTGGGGAAGGGATTAATTTTTATACTCTTGCAACCTGTTGTTACAGAGTACTACATATGGTTGTATGTATCACCTAAAACTAAGCGAGATATAAATAGAGTTATATATCGTCACCTGAAATGCAAAATAACGTAACAACATTTTCGAAAATTTACAGTGGCGTGAACAAAACACGAAATAAAAGGGAACAAGAGTGAACAAAAATTTTAATATTGGTTAAAACTGGTTCATATATGAGCGCAGAACCTGAAAATGTTGGACATATGTAATATTATGTATGTTATTTGAAGTAGTGAATCGTAATCAATAAGATACTCAATTTCAAATTTTTTGATGATACGTTATTTTGCATTTTAGATGACGATATATATAAATGATTAGGATGACGAGAAAAGTTGAAATACGGTTGACTTCCTGTCTGTCCGTTCGTCCGTCTGTGCAAGCTGTAACTTGAGTGTTTAATTTAATTCTTTCACTTGCAATAGATGAAGCGGGATTGAACTTTGCACGAATAATGCCTTTAGTTCAAAAGGTCATGCTACTTTATAACCAAAAATTGGCCAAATCCACCGAAAACTGTTCAAGCCCCTAAATACAGAATATTTGAACTCAAGTACTTATTCACTTATTTAAAGGTTTTCGAAACTTCAGATGACTTTTTACCAACGGCCAATATGTGAGTTATCTTACTGAAATTGAGAGAGAGTGTTTTACTCATAACGGTGCATCTTTGTGCCTAAAATAGATAAATTTGAGAGAAAACTTGACCTAGCCCCTATATAACTTATACCGGGATTTTCGAAATACTGACTTTACTCTATGTGATTTATTTTATAGTATGCGGCATGTTAATAGTAGGTGGTACTGGGAAAAAAGATAAAATCGGAACGATACTACCCCAACCTCCATATACTACGTAAAATGATTTTCGTTGTTCTAACAAACCTTATGTGTCTGTGGGTATATAAGTTATATATAGTATATGTATACAAATTATATAAAATACATAGCTTGGATTTCGATCCTCTGATTGACGTTTTACACATTAAGGTTTCTTTGGCTTTGATTCTTGAATGTTGCAAGATTATTAAATGTTCGGTTGCACGCAAACTTAGCTTTTCCTTACTTGTTTGTTTCCATTTTAAGAAAATTACTATGGAGTCGCATCGTATGTTTGTCGAAACATGTGGTGATCATGCTCTTTCAGAAACAACATGCAAAATATGGTTTCAACGGTTCAGAGATAATGCTTTTAATATGAGAGATGAAGAACGTGTATGAACACCAAAAAAGTTTGAAGACACTGAACCACAAGTAATACTGAAATGAAATAAATTAAAGACAATGAACCAATTTTTAAATTTTACTTCAAAGACATGAAAGAAAATAAGTTTTACAACAAATAGTCTCCGGCGCTAAAAAACGGATTTATTTTAAGAATCCTAAACGGAGAAAATCGTGGGTTAAGCCGGGACAATCATCAACATTGACAGCGAAAACAGATCGATTAAGTGAAAATGCTCTGTATTTGGTGGGATCAGAAGGGTGTAGTATATCATGAGCTTCTAAACTTGGTGAAATTGTCAATACTAATCGCTACAGACAAATGATCAATTTGAGCCATGCATTGATCGAAATACGATCAGAATGAGCTAGAAGACACGGCAAAGTAATTTCATTACACGGCAATGCATCTGCACATAAAGCAAAATTGGCTCAGTATAAAATCAAAGTAGTTACTTGGCTGGGACTCCACCCGTCGTATTTATCTCCCTTTCTGATTACCATTTACTTTCAGCGAAGGAACACGTATTGGCTGAGCAGCACTTTGCTTTCTACGTAGAAGTCGAAAATTGGAGGTTGGTTGCTTCAAAAGACGAATATTTCTTTTGGCGTGGTATCCAGAAATTGCCAGAAAGATGGCAAAAGGTGGCAAAATGTGGCAATATTTATTTTGAATATTTTGTTACTTTCGTTTTCACAAAAAACCGCTCATTTCATACCGGTACACCTGGTCTATGTCAGTTTCTATTTGGCAACGTTGTTGTTTTTCATGGTAAAATTCCACCACGTACTTATTAGGTGAAAAAATAGGGTTCATACTGCTATTAAATGCAATTTACAGTTGAACTATGAGCTTTTTTATTTAGAAGAGAATTGATTATAAATAATTGATTCACTAAGTTAAAGCGCTGGTTAGTGAGGCCTCCGGCTCTAATATTACAATATATTGCTATAAGAATCTAATATTAGTTAAGTTACAATTAAATTAAGTTTGATATTGTTGTTTGATTGACCCGATGTTGTAAGTATTTGTTATCTTTAAAAGATTGGATGGTCTCCTTTTACCAAAACTGGTTGTTCTAGTTGTATTTAAAGCAGAGTATTCATTTGGGATGTGATTACAATACGGGCAGCTTGGTTTAACCGTTTTGTTTAACAGATGACTGAGAGTTTTTAAAGTGTGGCCTATGCTCAGGCGCACAAACGTTTTTATATTTTCACAAGAGCATTCAGTTGGGTAGTTAGGCTTGGCACCAGAGGGATTATGGTCCTTGTAATGGTGTTGAAAATTTTACCAATATTTCGATTCTGTCTCGTGGAGTACTCTTTTTTACCATGTTGCCTTTCAATGTACAGTGATCGAATGAAAGTAGTGGTCCTTTTCCAGTCTTTTGTGCGCGGTCATCTACAAGTTGGTTTCCTCCAATACCAGCATGCCAACATGAACTTAAATCTGTTTTTCTGTTGATATAAAATTTCTTTTATATTGTTGATCAGCACTGTGTTGTTTGCTTCACTCAAAATAGTGTTAATTGTCGATCGGTACATACGATATATTTTTTCCCGTTTGTGCGATAAATAGAACAACTTCATACATCGCAGCCGCTTCAGCAGTTCGTTGGTAACATTCCGACGGTTATGGTGACACCTTGGTCGTTTGTTACTGCAAATGAAGTGTGAATGTCTGATTTGGATCCGTCAGTGTATATTAATTTTCATTCCGATTTATACTTTTCTACTGCGTCATTGAATAGCTGTATATATTGCTCTGCAGTTGTGGTTGTTTTTTGAAATTTGAAGAGCGTACTTATTATAGACGATTTCAGCCAGTGCGAATGAGTGTTCGCTTTTATGAGTTGCGGTGTCGAAGTCATATGAAGCTGATTGATAATATCCAAACATTTTATGATCGTAGATTCTATGATGAATGTTAGGAAAACCTGTTTCAGTTAGTACCACATTGGTTGGTGAGGTAGAGAGTACACGAATGCTTCTTCTTCCATAAATTGCGAGTCCAAAATCTATTTGTGACAAAATCAGTGCTTTTACAGTGTTAACAAATTTTTAGCGTATGTGGCAGTGTTTTAATGGAAGAAACTTAATAATTTTACTCTAGTGAGTAAGCTTAATCTAACATATTTACAATGTTCCTTAAATTTAGTTTTTTATTAAAAATTAGACCAAGTACTCGTATTCTACTAACACTAGTTTACGAGATTTGAATGTTTTCAAAAAAAAAGTTAAGGAAGGTGCATTTGCTTTTCTTGCAGATGTGAAATGTTGAACTTTTGTCTGCAGGAACCTAACTGTCGCTTTAGATCATTACATTATGTCGGTCAGAATATTAGTAAAAGTGATTTTAACTTCGTTCAAATTCCTTAAAGCCGAAAAGGTTAAGACATCGTCAGCGTAGATAAGGTGGTCTACGTTGCTGTTTGAGGCTTTGAGTTGCTGAGTTGGTTAAAGGTTACAATAAATAGGCTTGCTGCGAGAGGAACCTTGTTATATGCTATTAAGTAGGGGAAAAATATTAGAGTTGAAGTTGCTAACACTTAATCATTTTAAAGGAATGTTGTTATTAAATTATACATTTCTTTTCCAATGTCTAATTTTTTTTAGTTCTTTTAGTACTGTATGGGCTCCGATTCTTTCAAAAGCTTTTTCAAAGTCTAGACTGAGGACAGATAAGTGGTTTTTTGCAGATATTGGTGAACAGGCACACTCAAAATAAAGAAGGGGGTCAACGACACCTAGGCAACTTTGAAAAGCGAAATTATTGAGGCTTTTTAATTTCTTTTCTTTGGAAACAGGAAATCAAAAAATTGGCCTGAAATCAGCGTTTGAGGTATTTGATTTGTAGGTTTAGGGATAGAGACATTTACAGCTTTTTCCAGTCTTGTTCTATAAATATTATACAGTTATTGGTCTGATTTTTAAGGAATATGGAAAACTTTTTAGTAGGGGGTAAGAAATTTTGTTCTTTCCAGGTGTTTTAACGGACATTTTGCTGAAAGTAGAATCGAATTCTTCTGTTGTGTTGGGAGGTTCTATCATGGTAGCTTCAAAACACGGATGAGTTGTGACATGTTTGGGAAATTATTTGATTTGGAAATGTTGCCCATAATTGGGCAAAATTTTCCACAATTTCCCAGGGATAAAAAATGGGAACTAGTGGAGATTGGATAAAATCGATTTTATTTTAATAGTTTTCACTTTAAAGAACTTTTGTGTCACTCCATTTTTTTAGGGCTTGAAGTGATTTTTATATTAGCTATTAATTATTCAAGGGTTTTACATTTTGCGGATTTAAGTTCTCTCCTGAATTTGGAATTAGCTTTTTTGTATCTAATTAAATTTCTGTTGGTTTATTTTGTTTAAATTTAGTCCAAAGTGATTGCGTTTTCTCCTTAGAACCGTTAATAGGTTAGACAAATACGGGAGTTTGGTGGTTTATCTTTTTGTTTGTTTGAGAAATGTTTAAATGAGCAGCGGAGCGTATAATTGTTTTTATATTGAATGCTATGACGATATGGGCTATGAATGCTGAACAAAGGGCAAAGTCTACATGGGTGAACGATTTGTGCGTTGAAAGGTGAGTTGATGATCCATCGTTAAGGACAACGAGATTTTTAGCTAGTATAACGTCTTCTCTTATTTGTCCATTTACGTTTGAGAAAGTGTATCCCCATAGATAAAACCATGCATTGAAATCTCCGCTGATTATGGTGGGTGGGGAAATGGCGTTTGCGATATTTATAAGATCACCTGTGTCAAACTTTTGAGGCGGAGGGATATAGCATGAGATTATAGATAATTTGAAACCAATGTTAAATACCATAGCAATGACGGAGAAGTTTGATAATATTGGGATAATCTTATGTTTGACTTGTTTTGTAATAAAAAGGACAATGCCATATGTAAAATGTGAAAATGACTGTTAAGTTGACTCAAATCTAACAAAATAAACTCATCGTTCGAAATATGTTATTATACGAGGCTTCTGTATACTTTGGAGCGCACCTTGTATTTAATATGTTTAAAGTACAGCCATCAAACACGTATGTATACAAAATACTTTATGGGATTTCAAAACCATTTAGAAATTACAGTTAGACGTGTTATTTGTATATAAATACAATTAATCGATTATACATATTCATATAGGCGGGCTCTACATATGTGAAGATTCATAATAGCTGAAAGAATGAATATTCCACTGATATGCACACAAATACATATACAAAGATATGCAGAATTAAAGCGAATTTGAATATTTGATAATTTTCTATTCGCAAATTAATTAAACACTGGCGCAGAGACACACTAGTACCGCAATTTTAACGCATACCTGGATATGCGTTTGTATGGAGCATGCACGTCTACATGTCTACGCAAATATACATATGCACATATGAAAACTTTAAACAAATCCCACTCATAAAATATGCAAATGTTTTATTTATATTCCAAATTGACGGTATTTGAGCGTTGGCAGCAGCGACGACTAAATTAAGTAATTAATATGCATGCATTTTTATCTAGGCAAACACTAAGGCAAAGCAGCATTTAATGTGTACACACACATGTGCATGTGTTGTCTGTGCGTGTTTAGGGCGCTCCACTAACAGGTGTTTTACATGCGCATACCCTTCTTGCAATTAAAATATGTTTGCGTTCAAATTTGGCGAAAGTTTTCAAATGTCCTTGGATATTCGGTTACTAAATTCAGTTTTGTAAACATTTAATTGGCTTGGTGAAAGGATTTATAATTGGTGGATTGCTGTGTTTAAATTATTGATAACTGCTGATAAATCGTAGTATATTTGGAATGCTAACAGTTTGGAATCGTAATGATCTGAACCTTAAGTGGTCTTATGTTGAAAAAGTTACTCATACGCCCGAGCGCACATTTTGCTAAGAGCGTATCATTAAAGCAAAAATTACTAACGAATAATATAAAAACTTCCACATCACTAAAAATGAATTAGTTTTCAATCTGTTGATTTTGATATTTATGAATTTTCGATAATGTTTTATTTGAAAAGGTTATTTTTCTGACTGTTTTGCTGTATTTAGTTGAGTGATGTTAATTTTACTAAAAAATCGATGTTTTATTGAATAATTTGCTTTAATCGATCATCATTGCCAGAATTTGAATATATAAAAATTTTTAATTTAATCGATTGCAGTCAGCTGAATTGCAATGTTTTGTGTTGGCCGAAATTGATGAAGAATTGCTTGCGATTGCTTGTCAGGTAAGTTTAGGGCTGTAAAAAGGGTATGGTTATTTATAGCATAAGGTGTCAATGCTGGGTGTAAGGGGAACATAATTAAATTGTATTCTTTTAGGCTTTAAGACACATGTATTTTAGTGTATGAAAAAAAATTTATACAGATATTTTTATATAAAATGCCACCTAGGTATTTAGCAAATCCGGAGTCACGTTTTTAAAAAGAGAAGAGGGAGGGAACGTCTATTCTAGAAACTCGTAATATTTGAGTAAATAAAACAAACGAGATCTTAATCTGTACAAGAATTTAAAATAATATGTTAACTCCTTAAAGTTTTCGTAGTTTTTTAGCAAAATAGCGCGCTGGTAGCCAAAAGTAAAATTTATCATCAAAACTCACGGTTAACTACGGTTATACTGAGTACTAGCTCAGTTCTGATTGCTTATTCAACACTTTGAAAGAGATTTTCGTCTTCAAAAACTATTTCGATAATTCGTTTATATTTAGAGTGCCTCTTGACTTGAGATAATTAAAAACATTTCAATGAACTGCAACGTTTTGAGACTTAATAAAGCGAAAATACATTATATATAGTATGTTTAGTACTTGTTGGGGATTAATTTAAGAATTTACGTATTTATTATATGTGACCTGGTCTACGAAAAGGGAGCATTGAGGATTAATTTAAAAACTTACGTATTTTTTATATATTTGATATTTCATAACTGCGATTTTCTGCTACTTCGAAAAAAAGTTGAAAATTAAAAGCTCTTTTGAGCGGAATAAGTTTTCAGTCTTAATTTGCAGTTATTTAGGTTAAATTAATAAAAGAATTGCAATTGGAAGAAGAAAATGAAATAATAACAGTAATTATTTATTGTTGCCTTTTATACCTTGTGCATACTCGCAGCGAACTTGATACACATGGCTGGTTATGTGTTGGTATGAAGACGTATGAAAGTGAGACCCCGTGATGAATGGTGGGCCTGGACTTTACATTTCGCTTCCAAACTACTTATGACAATTACAACAAATTTTAAAAGTTTATACAGCAGCCTTGTTTTATATAGCTTTATTAGAGGTAACTAAACCACATATAGTAGTGAGTCTTCATTTAGATTTTATCTAGAGATTTTCCCTACAAGGGCGCTAATCATAGTAAACGCTGGCAAAAGTGAGAGGCGAAAGTTTATACAGTAGTTGATTTTGCTTTGCTAAAATAAATAAAAGTGAGGCATGCAGATTTTTTAATTAAAAGTTAAGTGGCAACTCATTTAAATGAAAGTTGACTCAACCGACCGCCAACCAACCGCTCTCCAATGCATGTGCATATTTGCACACATACACACCACTGCATACACCCACACACACTCATTCATAAACGGGATTGTGTGTGTTTCCAAGGCATTAGTGTGCGCGCGGCAGCAGCTCCGTGCAATACCAGCGGCGAGGCAGCGTCAACAATGGCGGCTACTGCTGCCACCAACACCAGCCCACATGCCAACTATGGCACAAAAACTTTGCTTAAGTATGCGTGCGGCATGATGAGGTCGCGCTGGCTGTTGCGGGTACTGACGCCGCTCGCATGCTTGGTGTCTGTTGAATAATGGCCTGAAAGATGTGGTTGGCGGTGTGAATAGCGCATAAATAGTAGTGCGCCAGCTCATGCATTTAATTATTTGCTTTAACATTTCAGTTTTCGGTAGAAGTTCAAATTTCACTCTTTTATTTTCGGCGTGTAGGTGAAGCGAAAACACACGCCCATATACAAACAACTTTTTTCTGCTCTTTCGCTCACGAAAATGACTTCATTTCGAAGAAAAATACCGAGCGAAACAAAAATAATCACTGATGTGCATTGGAAAGTTTTCTTGCTTAAAATTCTGAAAATTGAATAAGAAACTGATTAAATGAAGAACGAAAATTTATTATACTCAATATTAAGTTTATAGTGTAGGAAAGTGAGAGAAAAAGTTCAAAACTGATGCATATTAGTTGTCGTATGCAAATCCATGCTTACATAGATACACATAAGCACGAAAAATCTATAAATATAAGTATATTGATTTTTAGGTATATATATTCATTAAGACAAAAAAGCACCTGAAAACTGTAATTAAACCACGATATTTCAATATATGATATTTCAAAAGAAAATACTTTGCTAAGTTGACGGGACTGTCCTTAATTACTACGCCAAATATGAGCGCGATCTCTAAGCCAGATTGTTAGCAGCAGCTGTTTAAGTCGGTACACTTCAGTAGGGCGTTGCAATTTTTAAAATGGATAAAAATATCCAAAAATTAATTTGTCTCAAATTTTATATTCCTAACCAGAATCGTTACGAATGTTTGAAAAAGCTTCCGGTCAAAAACACAAGGCAACGGTGAGTAATATATTAACTTCTTTCTATAATATGCTCGACGATTGAAATTTAAGTGAGATTTGCCCAATCCACAAAAAGGGGGACACAATCTGTCCCAGCTAGTCTGGCATAAACCTCCTCAACATCGCATATAAGGCTCTAACACACAGCCTGGAAAATCAACAATCGACCAGATATTCACCATGCGCCAAAACTTGGAAAAGACCCGCGAAAAGAGAATCGACACACACCACCTCTTCATAGATTTCAAAGCTGCCTTTATGCCGTGATATCAGAATTTGGTATTCCCGCAAAACTAATACGGCTGTATAAATTGACGTTCAGCAATACCAAAAGCTCCGTCAATCTACAGCTTGGCAAAATTATTCGAGCTTCAGAGCTTAATCGAGCAGGTACAATCTTCTATAAGAGTGTACAGCTGGCGTACGCCCATGATACTGCTATCATTGGTCTCAATATTAATTGGTGTTGTCAACTACCGATTACATTTTGCTGATTTTGTAAATCTATTTGTAAAAGAAATGGTTCAAAACCTCAGAGATTGGGTAACATGCACCTATATGAAGCATTGCCAACATATGTCGTTAGTGTCATTTGCTACAGTAGCCATATAAAGGAGCGCAAATTTGGTGTGGGATTCGTGGTAGGAGAGAGACTCCGTCGTCGAGTACGGTCATTCACCCCGGTGGCGAAGTTCTTCGACGTATCGCTGTTCTGCGCCCACGCCCCAATGTAAGAGAAGGATGATGTGACCAAAGATGCGAAGAAGGTATCTTTGGCACTACGGCCGATAAACGATGAAACGTCCCCAAATGGGTTGAAGCTGATCGACTTCCCCGGGCCCGAAATTCCAGCACAAGAAAATTCATCAAGCCACCTTGCTGTATCCGGGTCGAACAACCACCAACCAGATCGATCATGTTGTGATAGACGGAAGACACGTCTCCAGTGTTTTAGATGTGCGCGCGCTCTGAGGCCCTAACATCGACTCGGACCACTATCTTGTTGCAGTCAAGATTCGCACCCGCCTCTATGCAGCAAAAAACGGCTACTCGGCTTGCACTCCTGCTCTCTGAGAGCACTCGTCAACAACTCGGTATAAGTGAACTGTGGGACGGCATTTCAAACTCCTTACATACAGCTGCAACCAAAACCATTGGTTTTCGGAAAATGCAAAAGAACAGCTGGTACGAAGAGGAGTGCCATGTCGCAGAGGAGAGAAAACAGACTGCCTACCTCCTAACGTTACGATCGACCACAACACGTGCGGGATTGGATGGATACCAAGAGTTGAAGAGGGAAGCGAGACGCATTTGCAGACAGAAAAAGAAAGAGGCATTTTGGGAAATGCGTGAGTATGAAGAGCTTGATAAGCTGGCCGACAGGGGTAATGCTCGAAAATTCTACGAAACAATGCGACGGCTTACAGAAGGTTTCAAGACCGGAGCATTCTCTAGTAGGACCCCTAAAGGTGATCTAGTTACCGAGTCTAGCCCAGAGCATACTTAAACTATGGAGGGAACACTTTTCCAGCCTGCTGAATGGCAGTGAAAGTACAACGCCAGAAGAAGGCAAACCCTATTCCTCAATCGATGACTATGGAGTAGACGTTCCATTGCCCGACCATGAAGAAGTTCGAATAGCAATTACCCGTTTGAAGAACAATAAAGCGGTGGGCGCCGATGGATTGCCGGCCCAGCCTTTAGTGTGCTCTGTCCAATCCACAAAAAGTGAGAACGCACAATCTGCGCCAACTATCGTGGGATAAGCCTAATCAGCGTCGCATGTAAGGTTCTTATTGCGTGAAAGATTAAGGCTCACCCTCAAGAAACTGATTGGACTTTATCAGTGTGGCTTTAGACTCGCGACGTTAGTTCTGATTTCTTTAGCTTGGACAAGGAAGGAAAGCAAATGGGTCTGGCAGTGAACGAGGGCAAGACGAAATATCTCCTGTCATCAACAAACAGTCGTCGCACTCGCGGCTTGGCTCTCATGTTCTGCTTTCTCCAGACTGGACAAGGAAGCAAAACAAATGGGTCTGGCAGTGAACGAGGGCAAAACGAAATATCTCCTGTCATCAAACAAACAGTCGTCGCGCTCGCGACTTGGCACTCACGTCACTGTTGACAGTCATAACTTTGAAGTTGTAGATAATTTCGTCTATCTTGGAGCCAGCGTAAACACCACCAACAATGTTAGCCTAGAGATCCAACGCAGGCCAACAGGTGCTACTTCGGACTGAGTAGGAGAAGAATTGAGAAGCAAAGTCCTCTCTCGACAAACAAAAGCCAAACTCTATAAGTCACTCATAATTCCCGCCCTGCTATATGGTGCAGAGGCTTGGACAATGACAACAACTGATGAGTCGACGTTGCGAGTTTCCGAGAGAAAAGTTCCGCGAAAGATTTATGGTCCTTTGCGTGTTAACCACGGCGAATACCGCATTCGATGGAACGATGAGCTGTACGAGATATACGACGATATCGACATAGTTCAGCGAATTAAAAGACAGCGGCTACGCTGGCTAGTTCATGTTGTCCGAATGGACGAAAACACTCCAGCTCTGAAAGTATTCGACGCTTTACCCGCCGGGGGAAGCAGAGGAAGAGGAAGACCTCCACTCCGTTGGAAGGACCAAGAGAAGGACCTGGCTTCGCTTGGAATATCCAATTGGCGCCACGTAGCGAAAAGAAGAAACGACTGGCGCGCTGTTGTTAACTCGGCTATAATCGCGTAAGCGGTGTTTATGCCAATTAAGAAGAAGAAGATAATTTCGTCTATCTTGGAACCAGTATAAACACCACCAACAATGTTTGCCTGGAAATTCAACACAGCATAGCTCTTGCCAGCAGGTGCTACTTCGGACTGAGCAGGCAATTGGGAAGCAAAGTCCTCTCTCGATGAACAAAAACCAAACTCTATAAGTCAATCATAATTCCCGCCCTGATATATGGTGCAGAGGCATGGACGAGGAAAACAACTGATGAGTTGACATTGCGAGTTGTCGTCAGAAAGGTTCTGCGAAAGATTTATGGTCCTTTGCGCTTTGGGCATGGCGAATATCGCATTCGATGGAACCATGAGCTGTATGGGATGTAAGACGTCATTGACATAGTTCAGCGAATTAAGAGACAGCGGCTGTGCTGGCTTGGTTATGTCGGGCATATGGACGAAAACACTCCAGCTCTGTGAGTATTCGACGCAGTACCCGAAGGGGGAAGCAGAGGAAGAGGAAGACCTCCACTCCTTTGGAAGGACCAGGTGGAGAGAGACCTGAATTTGGTTGGAATCTGAAATATTACGGAGGTGTCAAATGCGCGGTTTATTTTTGCCTCTTGTGCATAGGCATCGTCAAAAGACTAGCTGCATACTTTCAGTAAAAGCATGTGATGTCTATTCGTTTACTAGCGAAGCGCTGTTTTAGTTCTCTTTATTTATCCAATTAAATTAAAAGCTTTTAATAAAATTCTCTGACACAACAGGTGTACTTCTCGACACTTGTTTATTAAAAATTATGCTTTATATTCAGCTATTTTGTACACTTCATTTTGCTAGGAAAATAATTCCATTTTCATTTTCAGGCATTAGCATGTATGCACATACATATATACAAATAATATTTAAGTGCGCAGGTTGTTTTGCATTTGGGTAGGTAATCCAGACAATTCGCAATGCATAATATATGAACGCAAACACAGATTGGCGAAAAGCGCGTGACAATAAATAATTTATGAATTCCAACTAAAATGTGCGCGGCGAAGAGGCGAGTCGAAAATCAACGGAAACCAGCACTTTTAGTTCGTCAACAAACAATTGACATCCGGCGAATAATTCGAGTGAAGTGACGGGCTAGAAGCCTACACTATATATACTTTGTACTTACATATATACATATGCACAATATACAATACACGTATGTATATTATTTGTATTTCTAGTGCATTGTGTAGACGTAAAAATCCATCTTTATTGCCTGGCTGGGCGCCGCAAACTTCGTGGTTTTGTCACTTGCCAACCTTTGTGGCACGTGCAAATGACGGGAATTTTTTATAAGTACTTAGTACGTAGTTCAACTTTCACAACAAATAAAACACACTCGCATCGACGAATTCTCACAAATTGGTTGAACCTTCTTTGCTAACGGACCGCAGAGCAGTAAGTTTGTGGTTCCTTTGTATGTACTTTAAAATGCGGTGGGTTACCCGAAAAGTTCTTGTGATTGAATTTGCAGATTATGACCTTTCTAAAAACTTTTCTTTTCATCTCTCTCATGCCATGTAATTTACGCTGTAGCCGAAACTGATAAATGAAGTTGGTGACCCAGGTCAAGGTGGAAGTGCTCGGTTTGTTTTCTAATTCACGATAATTAGGTCACTTGCGGTTGTTAGCCAACGACCGTAATTGGGTACAGTCACACAGGCAGACACATACAGATGCGTGTATTTGATTTCCAGTTATGAATAATTTGCTTGCCTTTGAAGTACCATCATAAAAAGCAAAAGGAGTTTATTACAAGAGTTATTTTTTTACAATTAGTCAAACATGAGTCACAATTTGGTACTTGCTGTTCTATAATAATTTGTTTCCAAACTAAAATACGCAAAATGTGTGTTCCTTACAATATTTTACACTGCTTCACTGTACAAATAACTATTAAAAATGTCAAGAGGTTTTCTTTGATTAAAAAATTTTGGCGCGGCAGTGCAGGCCTCTTTTGGAAACTTGCTCAAGAATAAACTGAATAACTATTGTACCCTCGAATCATGTTGCTGTGTGCGCAATAATTTTATTCAACTAAACGTTGCTTGTAATGCCTTAAATTAGCGAGTATATGTATGTATGTATATATAGCCCAACTTTTTCAAATGTTGGCTGTGGCTGCGTTTGAGATAGTCCATTCGTTGAGTTGAATTTTCGATGACTGGTACGCGCATTTCGACTGGTAACTGGCGAATGATATGCGTAATCTTTTGCTCCAAAATGTGAATCGAAGCGGTATTATCCGCATAGACTTTAGACTTTACCTATCTTCAGAGGAAAATCAATCGACCGGCCCAAAACGTGAAATTATTTGCTCACTGAAGTGTTCTCTCAATGAATCCATTCATTGATACGATGTGTGTTAAACGTATGGCACATCCATCATTGCGCAGTGCGCTCGTAAGCTCCCGGCATCTGTGCCGCAAGAGAAGTATTAGCGCATTATGCAACGATTGCGCAACGATGGTTGTGTCATACGTTTTGAGAGAGGTAGGAGGACAAAAAATTCAATATCTTTGGAATGGTATGAATGAACAAAAATTTTTGCAGATTATAAAAGGTGAATATTTTCTGCGTTGTATCATATACTTTTAAATTTTTTTTACCGTGAAGAACACTTAAAAAATTTCAATTGTTTAACAAAAAAATATGTAAAATATTATTATTTAAACAAAGGACCGTGAAAAGATATTTATAATACAACACGAACATTTTCTTTGACTTTACAAAATTTCATCGATTTATCTCCAGTAGTTTACGAGAAAATAATTTTACAATTTTATCGTGCCCTAAATTTCAACCTTCAACAAATTTAACAAAAACAAGTAAGGAAGGGCTAAGTTCGGGTGTCACCGAACATTTTATACTCTCGCATGATAAAGTGATAATCGAGATTTCATTATCAGTCATTTACATATTTTTCAAATACCGCATTTTTGTAAAGTTTTATTCCGCTGTCATCATTGGTTCCTAATGTATACACTCGTATTATACAGAGAAGGCATCAGATGGAATTCAAAATAGCGTTATATTGGAAGAAGGCGTGGTTGTGAACCGATTTCACCTATATTTCGTACATGTCATCAGGGTGTTAAGAAAATATTATATACCGAATTATTATATACCGAATTTTCATTGAAATCGGGCTAGTAGTTCCTGAGATATGGTTTTTGGTCCATAAGTGGGCGAGGCCACGTCCATTTTAATTTTTTTAAAAAAGCCTGGGTGCAGCTTCCTTCTGCAATTTCTTCCGTAAAATTTAGTGTTTCTGACGTTTTTTGTTAGTCGGTTAACGCTCTTTTAGTGATTTTCAACATAACCTTTGTATGGGAGGTGGGCGTGGTTATTATCCGATTTCTTCTATTTTTGAACTTTATATGGAAATACCTGAAGAAAACGACTCTGTAGAGTTTGGTTGACATAGCTATAATAGTTTCCGAGATATGTACAAAAAACTTAGTAGGGGGCGGGGCCACGCCCACTTTTCCAAAAAAATTACTTCCAAATATGTCCCTCCCTAATGCAATCCTTTGTGCCAAATTTCACTTTAATATCTTTATTTATGGCTTAGTTATGACACTTTATAGGTTTTCGGTTTCCGCCATTTTGTGGGCGTGGCAGTGGGCCGATTTTGCCCATCTTCGAACTTAACCTTCTTATGGAGCCAAGGAATACGTGTACCAAGTTTCATCATGATATCTCAATTTTGACTCAAGTTACAGCTTGCTCGGACGGACAGACGGACAGACGGACGGACGGACAGACAGACATCCGGATTTCGACTCTACTCGTCGCCCTGATCACTTTGGTATATATAACCCTATATCTGACTCTTTTAGTTTTAGGACTTACAAACAACCGTTATGTGAACAAAACTATAATACTCTCCAGAGCAACTTTGTTGCGAGAGTATAAAAAGAATTTAGACGAAATATTTATACCAAAGGGTATGCGTCTGGTCCCCTTCCTAATGAACTGCTAATTTTCAAAATCGGATATTTTTCGAAATTTTCATGGACCACTTGACGTGGTTTGACCAATGTATCGATGATTCCACCGGCCACATAAAACTGTTGTTTTTTACTGTGAAATGGCAGCAATTTCTTCAGGTTTTTCTTCATCCGAAATGCGTCAATTTGCTTGTTCATATACCCATTGAGCCAGAAATGGCCACATCGCTGAACAAAATTTCGTCGGATCTTCTTGGAACTTTACAAGAGCCCATGGAGCGAAGCGATGTCACTAGGGTCGAGTAATTTCAGTTCTTGAACAAGCTGTATTTTGTTTGCTTTAAATTTTAGATCGTGACGATCGAGATGTGCTAAGTCGTTCCTTACGTCAGCCCAAGTTGCTGCGAACGGCGCCGAATCATCTTTCCACTGCCTTCATGTACACTCTCAGCTACGGCAGCTATATTTTCTTCATACGATAAAATACTAAACAATCCTGAACAAAAATGACATGACAACTTGATATGACTGACATCTTATCTGTCAATAAAAGGCTCTTGCAAAAGTATCTCTACGCGGATCAAAATGACCAGTCATATTTATCTCCAGAGATCTGGCGTCTTTCTGTCCGTCTTTATAAGACTTTTTACACGTGTTCTCTGGATTCCAGCGAAGATTGGTATTACAGATGGGCGAAATCGGACCACTCTCACGCCAAAAAAATTGAGTTGGTTGAAAAATGAAAATTTATTTCAATATATTAAAATTAACCGCCCACTCTAGCCAAAATCGTACATTTCAGCATTTTGAACCAAATGCGGTGTATAGCACTGTTCCCGTCCTAGGAACGTTTCCAATAATTTCAATCAATAGCCAAAAGACTATCGTGTTACCTTCATGTTACATTATGGTCGAAATCACATAACAACCATGCCTACTTCCCCTTAAAAATCATATGGTTTTTACATTAATAAAGCGCCAACCAAAATATAGGAATTAATCGATATAGATTTCAGAACTTGGGGTTGACTATATAATATGTCGTCTTACTTCCTTCTCTCTTGGTAACGTTTAGTTAATGATTCTACTGACTTGTTCTCTTTTCTCTTATATACCTACTAAGTGGGATATCAAGAATGTATTGGGGAATATAACAAAAGCCAGCAGAAGATAAAATAGTGATTAATTTATTAGAAACGGAAACACTTAAGAACTCTAATGTCTCCTCAATAATTAATTGCTTTCGTTATGGCTACGCTACTTATCAATAATTCCCTAAATTAAATAACCACTCAATGCAGCCACCGGTGAATAAACTTTTCTATTTGTTTAATTGGTTTACACTCTTGCCTATAAACAAGTACCTCACTTAAGTAAAACAAGGTCTCCAGGGGGAAAACTACTTATGAATATATTCAGTAATTTCGAGACAGCGTGTTTCAACAAAACAATAAGTACGGCAACACGTTTACACCAACTTGAATAAAAAGTTTGACAACTTCAAGAAATGTGGCAGAGCGACTTGGTGTTTAGGCTAGGGAAAAAATAAATAAAGGAAACAATATGTTGGGCTAAGTTGAGCGACCTATTTGTGTCAAAACACACCTCTCGTTTCCCACACGCATACACTAATACATAAACATGTGTTGCAGAAGTTAGCCAACATAATTGGAAAACAATACAAAAGTAATGTGTGAGTGCAGGAAAGTTTCAAGTAGAAAATAATTAGACGCGTCAATGTTTTCCCTGAGAATTAGGCGCATACGGATAACGGAAACGGCAAACAAAACTAATAAATGAAACTTATGGCGTCAACAGTATATACATAATATATATATATATATATATATATATATATATATATAACTCAATGAAAAAAAATTATTATGAATGCTGATACACATAGTTTTGTAGGAAATTTACTGCTCTATAAAAATGGTCTACTATGATATTTCGATTAAGTTAAGCGTTTACGAGATATTCATCGCCAAACATCAATGCATATTAAGGTGGATCAAAAAAAAAAATTTTTTTTTTTCGTTTGGTACTCTGAAAAATAGGTTCCTAGACACCTCTTAAGAAAGCCTATAAGTTTCATCATTCATAATAATTTTTTTTCATTGAGTTATAAAATTAATAAGAAATAAAGAATTTTTCCAAAAATAGTCAAATTTCAACCGTTAATATCTTTTAAACGGTTGGGTTTGCGAAAAAATCATAAGAGACCATATTTTAGAGCATTCAATTTCCTACTAAACCTAATTAACAAAATATTTTTTCAAGTAGTTGGAAGCGAGATATAAATTTTTCTATCTGATAATAAGAAAAAATAGAAAACCGTTAGGCGGAGGACCTTCCCGTTACAATTAAAAACTCATAATTGGAGAGGCTTTCTAAGAGGTGTCTAGGAACCTATTTTTGCGAGTACCAATTGAAAAAAAAAAAAAAAATTTTTTGAATCACCCTAATGTACATATATGTATATGTATGTATGTATGTAACGTTTGTATGGGAAAAAGAAGAAGGCTGTTTTTAGGGGTTTTCTGGAAATTATTCGAATTTTTCTCGCCGTAAAAACCATCTTTGAACTTCAACGAACATTTAAGAAAAAGAATTGGCCAAATTGGTCCAGGCGTTATTGAGTTATGAGCGTACATACATTTTGGCGATTCATTTTTATTTATATACATATGTAAGTAGATAAGTAGATAGATTAAAAATCTCATTAACAAAAAGTCAAAATATGATCATCATTTCCAAAGGTTGCAATTATCCATTTTATTACACCTATTTGCTCCAGTAAAATTTTCAAAATTTTTGGTTCATGAGATGAAAAAATTAATACCGATATTATGAAATTTGCATTTAATTTACTTCAAAAATATTCCTTCAAAACAGTTCGGCTTTCAGTGGCGCATATCTGAATGTTTCACTTTTGTGAAATTTAAATAGACAAAAATATTGCGTTTAATGGGCAATTCAGAGGATATAAGTTTTTAAGTGATTATGTAATATAGATATACTACTATGATCAAATAGAAAGGCGAATTTTTAATTTGTACTTCGCGTGTTTTTCGAATCGATAAATACTTTTTTTCTGTAGGCTCGTAGTACTGTTAGTGCACGTCAAAATATTTATTAGTATTTGAGATACGTGCCGCTTTGTGAGGCTCTAAAAGTGATTTTTTTGATTTTTACAATGCCTGAATTTATTGAACGAAGAAGTGCGATAATGCACCATCTCATACTACATTGGTTATTCAGTGAATTTACATGAATACTCCAAGGACACCATTTTGACTCAATTGAGGATATAAAAGCTGAATCGAAGAAGGCTCTGATAGCCATCACAACGGAGGATTTTCTCAAGTGATATGATGACTGGAAAATTCGTTGGCATAAATTTATTGCAGCGGAAGGGGATTGAAGGAGATGAATTGTACAGAATTCACCTTTCATTCTGATCACAATAGTATGTCGGCATTTATGCGCCACATTAATAGGTTATAATTATTTTCGTTATTCATATGTACATACATATATGCAAAACTGTACTCCCGCAATAAAGTGCAGCATTATTTCGGAGTTAATTTTTTTACTTCCCACATTTTTAATTGTTGCCACTGATGATTCCTCCGATCCTACGTAATGGCCGGAATTGCCACTTTGAAAGTTTAATATAATTAAACCTCTTTAACTTTACCAAGTATTTGCAATGCAAAAGTCATATCCGTCTCCTGTACCACCATTTCAACCCATTGATTGCATATACTCTACATTACTCATTTGTGGTAAAGTATACCATACATACATATACATATATATACACGTATTCTGTAGAATCATCGCTGCATTTGCAGTGCTTAATTTAACGATCTAAAACTGAAGCTGCATTTCAATCTGATTTTTATCAATTAAGCTTTCATTATGTCTGGCTATCGTCGCTAGCTTTATATATGTGCACACTCTTGAATGTATATTCAATTTTTTTCTGCAATTTGTGCAGCATTTCGTTAATTCTAATTTTTTTGAGATATGAAAAACATTTTTCTAATTAAAACTTTAATAATGAGTGATCATGATCAGCAATAGTAAAAAAAATTGGTTTTACAGAATTATAATCTGCTCTTAGAAGTGTTTACCGTTAAATCATAAGTTTTTCGATTGTTTAAAAGGATACAAAATGTATTTTATTATAAATTTTGTTTTTATTTTAATAATATAACATAACGAAATTGCAAATTTAAATATTATAAAATTTATAAGTTTTATTCAAAAATGCTAACAAGCGGGGCGGCGAGGCTCCAATGCCGAAGATGATTTTACGCTGCTGGTGATCGAATTTCCGCGCTTCGATATCAAAAGGTAGAAATCGCGGTAGAATACCTTAGGGATCGACGCGGCAGTGTCTATGCGAAACTTGGTAGCGAATTGTTTATGTGCGATGATTGTGTATAGATCGAATTGTGAGTAGGAAGGAGTCGACGCGGCGCAGTGTGTACACGAAAGTGAAAGTGCGGCTTGTATATGGTCGAAGGTTGATAGCGAATGTGTCGTAAATAATAGCGATGATCCGATCCTTTTGACATTTGCTGTGGTGAAATACGATATGTCTCCAGGTGTGGTGTATTGGTGTTGTGTCTAGCTAGAGTGCGCCAGTTTTTCCCGGGTAGAGTGGGCAGAGGCCTCACTCATTTAAACATCCTGGGCCCCCTAGGCGAATATTTTGCCTAGTATTACGTAAGTATATATTTATATTCTTAAATGAAACACAATCTTCAGTGTCACAATAAGAACTGATTTTCTTTATTTTCTTACATTATCACTAAGCATAAATAACATAGAGCTTATTCTAATTTCTCTTATTATTAAATATTATGCTACCACGATAAGTTCTCTTAATACTCTTATATTTAATGTTGTTGTAGCATCATACATACTATGTATGTATGTATGTATGTATGTATGTATGTAAGTATGTAAGTATGAAAGTATGTATGTATGTATGTATGCATGTATGTATGTATACATTACTATATGCTGTTGTCTGTATTTCGGCGTACTGCTGGTAGAGTAGCCGATGTGTTCTGCATGTTATAAATGTTGAAAACGGCTTTGGTTTTAAACAAACTTATGCTTTTACGTGCGTATAAATAAGAAACTTTATTTTACGGATTTTCATGGTTATTATATTTGCGGTTGTTTCTTTGATCGGTTTATTATTTGTGCTTTTATTTAAAATTTCTTAGCTATCGGCTTGGTAAACTAGTTATTTATTAGTTGCCTTTTCTGTGTTATAGTGTGCTTGTAGAGGATAGTAACTCCCCGCCTGGCTCAGATGTGGCAAGAATGGGTACTCCTTAGCCCTGGAGTTGGGACTATGAAATTAGAGGGATCTTGCGAGAGAGTGGCCGTGAATGGAGAACGGCTCCGATTTTTACTGTAGAGATTTCTTCATAATTAATTTGATGCTTTCTATAGCTGATTCCTATAACCCACTCATATGAGGAGCGCTTGGATAGCTGCAATAAGAGAGATCTTTAGCTATTTGTAAGAGAAGGTACGTCACTGTACCTCATTAGGAGTCTGGTAACTTCCTTTTGAAAATTTAAGCCTCTGTGGGGCAATATTGTATGAAGAGCCGATTTTTTTTTTTTGTTTTTTTTTTCTTTTTGAGACACTTTTGTTATATTTTCTGTTTAAGTACGTATACACTAATTTGACGTTTAGTACCGCGCCACATAGTTTGAAAATTTTTAAATAGGATTTTTGTATCATTATTGGCGAAAGCCATCCTGCGGGGGCGAAAGGTTACGAACCTTGCTTTTTCTACCTTTATGTAGGGTATTGGAAAATTGTGGCTCTATTGTCGTACGACGTACCGGCCATTATTTGATCGAGTAGTTGTGGCTTTAGAGAAGTCTTCACAATACTGATCTTCTGGAGTTTTGTTTGTTATAGGGGGAAGTTTCCTTAACATTCGAAATTTCCTTAATTGTGAATTAAGGTATCTGTTTGTATTATATTCAACTTTAGTTGGCATGGTGGTAACCACTTTGTATTTCGCTGCGCAGCGTTTGAACTTGTTGTGCCTTTGAGCAACATGGTGTCTCTTGGCAATTTTTACAGTTTTGGATTTCTGGATTTGCTTTTGCAATTAAACCCTTGGTTTTTTTTGTATGCGCCCCTTTTTGGTGTGATAGGGAATATGTGCTATAATGAAGCATTGTATGGTGTCTTTTATGACAATATAAGCATTGAAATTTGCTTTTGGAGTTTGTAAATGTATGCGCATGTGACAGGCAATTTGTGCAAAGTCTTTTTGACCTGACAAAATTATTTCGTTCGTTAACTTTTAAGCTTTTAAACTTCTCGCAAGATATAAGTTTATGCCCTCTTTTACATAGTTCGCATGACGTTTGTATTCTTTGTTCGGATGTGAACGTTTGTGTTTTGTAAAAGCTTTTGTTACTAACTTGGGGTCTATTTGAGCTTCTATTTTGGTCCTGTTTAATGTTCTTAGTTTTGATTATTTTTTCTTCTAACCATTCCGCAATTTCATATTGGGTGGTGAGAAAATCTTTCATTTGTTGCCACGCTGGGCACTTTTTTCGTGATGAGAGCGATTGCTCCCATAGAAGTAACGACTTTCCTGGTAATGCGGCGGTGCAAATGTTTACCAGAATTGGATCCCAGCTGTCTGTGGGAATATTTAGTGTCGATAGAATCGACAAGCAATTCGAAACAGTGGATTCTAGTTTGATGAATTCCACACTTGTTCCTTTCTTAACTTTTGGCAAGTTTAATAGTGTCGTTACTTGCTTATCGACCAGTATTCTTTCGTTTTCATATCTAGCTTTTAGAGCTTCCCAAGCCAAATTGAAATTATCGTCATTAAGAGCGAACTGTTTTACAATGACGCCTGCTTGACCTTTTGTCTTGTATCGGAGATGATACAGTTTTTGTGCTTTTGATAGTTCTGGATGGTTGATGTAAACGGCTGTGAACATGTCCCGGAAGGACGGCCATTCTTCATAACCTCCATAGAATGTTTCTGTGTCACAAGCGGGCACCTCGAGCTGGATGCCGAAACTTGCCTCTTGATATTGTTGCACTTGTGGCAGCTCTACTCTACTGTGGATAGTAGGTGAAATTGCTTTTAATAGCTTCAGTTGATCGGAGATCATAGCTTTTGTTTCTTCGTATTGGTCCAAGCATTTTTCGTATATTGCGGTAGCAGATACTTTAAAATTTTGTGGTAGATCTGAATCGTCAGAATCTACAATGGCGTCATGAGCCGTTTGGAGGCGAGTCCAAAAATTTGAAAGATTTTGGCCTTTTACTTCTAATAGCGATTCAGAGTTTTCGTGAGTCGGTGAGGAGGCAAATCTAGTGCATTATCTTGTGAAACTGTCACTTTGTGAAATATATTTAACAACCTGTTTTGAGCGTGTAGCTCCTGTAGGTGTATTTTGATTTTGTTCGTTACAAACCATTTTTGTTATATTATAAAAATATTTGTATGTGAAAATTTTAATTTTTCTTAGTGTAAACCACTTTGTAGTATCTAATCGAAGCGATACAGTGTAATAATTTGTATACTCTTTTAAATAAATAAGAGTTTTTATGTCGGTACAAACGTATATTTTATTAATATCGTTTTGAATTTTTTTTTTGCACTGGTATTATTTTTATTTATATTTTATTTTGAATGGTTAATTATTATTCAACCGCGTTTTTTATATATTAAAATATTTGATGTCCGAATATTTTGTATTTAGGTACACCCTAATACTCGGACTTATGTTTTTTGCGATTGAGAGCTCGTTGAAGAGATCAATGCGCTTTTTACATTAGTATTTGTTTACAATTATGTTTTTGATCTTAAGCAATTGAGAGCTCGTTGAAGAGATCAATTCGCTTTTTGTATGCAATCCTGCTTGTTTTTGTTTGCCAAAGAACACGAGGTATTGCCGGATAGATGCCAATGTGGACCTTGAAGATTTATATGTTTTAATATCTGTATGTATGTTTGTATATACAGTATTCACAAATTATGTAGATTTTGTTTAACTGCTATTAAATTCTATTTTTAACAAAAAAGATGAAATTAGGGAAATTTTGTTCCACTTTACCGCCTTGTAAGTGAATTTTAAACGGCTTTTTTTGTTTTTTAACTAACTTTAAGACTACGTAATTTTTTTTTACTAATACCCAGTGTAGGATATAATGGCACCGGGTGATTGTTTGCCGTCTATATGTATGTTCGCACTGCGAAGAGAGTGCAAATGCGAAATGAAGAATGTGCAGGTATTCTCCCGTATGCACTTTGTATATATTTTTGTATGTAAATATATATAAATATTATCGCATTAGAAAATTTGCATATATGTATGTTTGCTTTTGTGTTTTCTCTTTTTTTTGTTTTATTTTATATGTTACAATTTTGATTATTGTATGTGCCTTTGCTTACTTAATTTCTGCAATCCTGCTTATTGTTTTATTAAACATAAGAGGTATGCCGGAAAAATATGGGAAGTAAATAATTTTTTTTTTTTTTTTTGTAATATGTGTATTTAAATACACGAACGTAAGCTAGTACATAGGCAGAAAAAGTTAATATATTTATATTATATATATGTACATATATAACAGTTCTCGGGTTTCCCGGTAAATTGAACCCAAAAATTAGCACCGTTTGGTAGCCGCATTAAATTATTAAATGTGTCATCCATACATATGTATGTGCATATAATATTAAAGGACTTGATACGCTCACTTGGTATTTTGCTATGTTTATGCAGGGTATATTTCCTTTTGCGGTTTGTTCCTCTTTCTTTGCTCCAGCAGGCTACCTCCTTCTGCCGTTGTTTTGTTGTGTGTATGTATATTTGTTGTAATGTGCGCGGCCGTTTGTTTCTTTTTTGTTTGATTGTATTTTTAGACTTCGCGCCCGATTTATGTTTCGTGTTTAGGTTTCGCGCCTAATTTGTGTTTAACTTTGTTGTTATTTATTTTTTGTTTTATGGTTTCGCGCCCATATGTCTGTTTGTTTTTTGTTTTACCTGTTGACTGTTTTGTATATTTTGATTTTTCATGTAATTTATTTTTATTTTTGTTATGGTTGGGTCACTGCACTTTTTTTTTTTTTTTGTTTTTGCACTGCACCCTTTTATGTTGTTGTTTGTTTGTATATATATGTTGTATGTAAGCACATACGGTTCTGTTTTTTGTGTGTCACTGCATTATGTTCTCGCACTTTGTTTTTTTTATTTTTGTCTTTTTGGTTGTATATAAGTATAAAACTTTTATTTCCTTTTTCGCAGTTTTCACCTAATTTATATATGTAGGTGTATAGGCATGTTTTTTTTTCTTTGGCTGAGACCAATAGTGCCATTCGGAATGGCTCGAAGGACTATGTATAATTTTGTAACAAGTATATTTTTATTTTTACTTTCACTATGTTTAGATGGTTATCACACACATACCATATAATAAAAATATCCGTGTCACTTAAGTTCTTAGTAACAATGATATTTATTATAACAGCATTTTGCTTTATATAATGTTAATTTAAAGCTACAAAATAAGTTAACCGATTTCGAAAGTTAGTGTTCCAATTAATAGATCGTGGGGCATTGATCGTTGCTAACTGCAGCGCACGGGATTGTTGTCGAAAACGAAAACTGATGAACGCAGTGTATCGAATGAATTGTGTAGAACGAATTGTATTGATATCTGGCGGATTTGTTGTCGGAGTAAAAATCAGCAATGTGTCGTAAATAATAGCGATGATCCGATCCTTTTGACATTTGCTGTGGTGAAATCCGATATGTCTCCAGGTGTGGTGTATTGGTGTTGTGTCTAGCTAGGGTGCGCCAGTTTTTCCCGGGTAGAGTGGGCAGAGGCTTAACTCATTTAAACATCGATAACAAGGGAAGAGTGGAATACTCTTGAAACTTGTTGTTCATCTAAAGGTTGTATGTATCACCTAAAATTAATTGAGATAGATATTAATATTCAACAAAGTGCAATGCAGCCTTTGACTTAATTGCAAAATTTAACATTTATGTAATTAACACCACCACAACTGCAAGCGTTTTTACCACCAATACCACTTTCACCAGCCTTATCGTGGGCACTGCCAAAGACATCACTATACTCCAACGAATCTGTCGGATTCACTAAAAATTAGATCCCACAAAGCAAGGTTGCGGGAAAGTTATTTCGCTAATTATGTTCACTCATACTAAGCTATGTAAATGTGTGAGTTCGAGATGGTTTTATATGTTTTTAACTATATCACAACTCAGTGTAAGGCATCGACATCTATTGACAAAATACGAAAATACTTTTTCGAATATCCAATATACATATGTAGTTTTTAATTATTAACATATATTCATTTGGCACTTTTACACAGAACAACTTATTTTAGCTTATTCTAACATATTTGAATTCAGTTTACAAAGTTTAATATAAAAAAACGTATTTTTAATTTAATTTGATTAACTTGTCAGGCAGCGGTCGCTGGTCTGCCCTTCTTGACTACTTTAGCTCTACTATCCAAATATACTGTACTGTTTGAATATATTTCGAATTATCTAGTTTTTGTTCAGAGATGCAATGAAAAGGCACATCCGCTACGTGTGGACCTTTGACCCACAGATTCCAACATACATATATATTTATATACATATGTATAAAAACTAAAGGTGGTAAGTACTATACACAAATATTTTAGCATAAGCACAAATTACTGCTCACCTTTGCAAAAATTTATTCCCTCTCAACACGAGTCGAAAAGCTTGCATAAAGAACTTAAAAGAAAAGAAAGCAGAAATATATCAAAAGATAGTAAAAAAAACAAGTATGGAAGGGCTAAGTTCGGGTGTCACCGAACATTTTATTTTCTCGCATGATAAAGTGATAATCGAGATTTCATTATCCGTCATTTACATATTTTTTTTATTTTGCTGTAAAATTAATTAGATTAGATCAATTTGTGTACTTTGAGTATTGAATTGTATTTTCATTTATTTTGACTGTATTGAGGACTATGTAAAAAAACAAAAACAATCGTTTTTCGAAGTTAATGCACATTTTATTTCTTACATCAATGGGCGGTAGTAGGCGTAATAAATCGTGGGCGTCTACCACCTCGGCCAAACAAATCTTACGATCCTGAATAGCGGAACGCAAAATACATTTCAAAGGAAACAAAGGCTCTATAATCGATCTCATGTTCGCCAACGACGCCCTAGTAGTAAGCACACCGCGCGCGCTCAATATAGCTGGCAACAGCACCGGCTGGCTATTATTGCTGAAGTCTCATATGCCGAAGGGTCGGAACGCTTTTGCAGGAGCATATGCCAACTTGAAAGAAAAAGACTTTGATGCTGAACTTTTGAGATGGTCTGAGTTCAGAAAATAAGTACAAGGCGAAGATGCCATGCACCTGGTATCCGCAGTTCGTCAAAATTGTCTACAGCTTGCGACGCAACCATGCGTAGGACAGCACACCGCAACAACCGAAGGCCAGTGTGTACGGTGGAATGAAGAGATAGCTAAGCCTGTGAAAACTCTGCAACTCGCACGCCGCCTGCTAACGTAATCAGGAGTGAAGAAAATGAAAGCAGTCCCAGGAATCTCTATTTGAAAAGTCAAAAAAGAAGCCTTCAAAGTCAGCCATCGGTCGCAGTAAAAGAAGGTTTTGAAAACCTGTGGAGGAAGCAAACGAAGACCCCTGTGAACAGCATATAAAATATGTATGTCAAAATTCAAAACAAAGGCACAACAGCCCAAAGGTGCATCATTCGCGAAATGCTCGTCGAAACTTTGTTCCCAAAACACGACAGCATTTCTTATGCTAAGCCTCAAACCGAAGTCATAAAGAGCCACCACTGCTGGTTAGTGAAGAAGAAATACTGGCCATAGCCGGAAAATGCTAAAGCGCTCGGACATATCCAAACAGAGCCCTAAAGGAGGCCATGATTCTGAAACCTAAATTATCTGTAAAATGTACAATGCGCTTTAAAAGAAGGAACATTTCCCCGACCTACGGGAAAGTCCAAATGATTGGTTCTACTCTAAAACCAAAAAGCCCCGAGGAACCACTTCATCGACCGTGCATGCTTGACAATTATTGGCAAAGTTTATGAAAGCATAGTTAGAAACCGCTTGGAGATAGCAATCCAGAAAGCCGGATTATCAGGAAAGACAATACCGTGGCTTTATGAAAAAGAGGTCCACCATTGACGCACTAAACAATGTCGTTGACACCGCGAAATGCGCAGTAAGTGGCAAGCGATGGAAAGGCGGAACAAAAAAGTATTGTGCGCTGGTCACCCTGGATGTGAAGAATGCCTTTAACTCAGCAAAGTGGACAAACATAATTAAAGCTCTGTATGACATAAGCACTCCTCAATATCTGATGGAAATTGTCATAAGTTATTTCGAAAACAGGCGACTGTTATTTGATACAGACAGCGCACAAAGAGCTACCTCTATTCTGAGTGAGTACTGCAAGGCTCGGTACTAGGCCCCTTTATGGAAATTGCAATGCATGATGGGGTGCTATGAGATCAATCAAAGATATTAAATTAGTGGGCATACGCAGACGACTCCAGGGTAGCAGTTGCCAAACACCCGATGACCCGAGCAGCAACGAGTGCATAACGGCCCGTTAATGGTTCTCCTCAATGATGAATCGAGGAACAAAAGACTGAAGTCTTGCTCATAAGCACAAGAAAAGTGGAGGAAAGTATATCTCACCATAGTCGCCAGATTCATTCACAGCCACAATCTAAAATATTTGGGAGTAATAGAGACCTGCTGGGCTCAAATTTGGCGACCACTTAGAATACACTGCAGGTAAAGCGAACAAAATCCTGAATGCCTTATCAAGAATGATGGCAAATAAAGGCTGCGTGCGTTTCACCCGGAGTTTTTTACTAGCAAAGGTAATGAGATCGGTTGTATTATATGCGTCTCCAATATGGATCCAGGCGCTAGGCATCAAAGCATATGCCAGACAAATAAACACAGTGCACAGGCTGTCGGCACTAAGAGTTATCAGTGCTTTCCGAACAATTTCAAGCGAGGCTGCTGAAGTAATAGCCAGAATGATGCCCACTGACATCCAGGGTGACGAATACGAGCGAGTGTACAAATTATCAGGGCCAACTACAGAGGCCAAAAAGAAGAGAGAGAGGAAAAAGCTTAACAATATGGCATATGGGTGGGAAACCCGCATAAAGGACGGTGGACTCCATGACTACACCGAATGTCCATTCCTGATCGACAGACGACATGGGACCTGGATTTGGCACCTAACCTAAATATTAAGTGACATGGATGCTTTAGAAGCTATCTATACAGATTCCAGCACGACATTAGTCCGAATTGTCCGTCGTTCAGAGTGCTGTGAAGACTCTGAGAGCATGTTTTATTGCCCGCGCTTTACAAGTGCAAGGCAAAAAACTTAAAACTACACTTCGGTGGTAGTTTTATTGCGGAAAATTTGACGACACTCATGTCAGTCCACTGAGAACTGAGAGCTGTCAGCGAAGCGGCAGCTTCAATCATGACAAAATTCGAGACATATAGACCAGAGTAGGCGTCAGTCAGTCCGTGCCATAGAAGAGACTGAATGTCTTATCACCCCACGAAGTAATACTTAATCAGGTGGTTCCGTGGGGAGAGTCTGGAGTTGGGAGTAGGTTAGGCTTAGTGATTGGCTCCGCACCTTGATGCTTCCCCTACTTTAAAAAAAAATCAATAAGATTATACAGGTTTGACTTAGAAGTAATAAGTTATTATTTATTTTAATAATTAAATGTTTTATTTTTAAAATCTAAAGATATAGGCATTTTATAAATAGCAAAATGTGATCCCACGTACATTTCCCATTTAATTTGTTAATTTTATTACTTTACTTTATCATTTATACAAATTCTTGTATATTAACAAATAATATATGTTTATTTAAGAACAATATTTTTTTTTTTTTTTTTTTCAAAACTTTGCATTTCTCTTAATATATAATAATGTATGTTTTATTATATATGTAATATTACAATTTTGAAAAGATTTGTTTAAATTATTTTAATTCTACCTCATGTTTATACAAATTCTTATATATTAACAAATTATGGAAATGATTTAAAATTTCTTAGTTTAAATATTTATTTATTAATTCATAATGTCATATTTAACTCATTCTAATGCTCTTATGTGAAAAGATACTATTGGTACATAGCCTCAGTCCGGAAATAGAGAATAAATACCATCATGATAGCTATGCACTGTCTCATATGATAGCATCAACATGAGGATGATCCATGTTTGAAAATGCTCCACCGAATTTGCCTCCCGCAGGTGTAGCTGGAATATTCCCACTAAGCAGGAACTGAAAGTTTTGTCTTGGAAGAAGATTTCATTGTAGACCCTGTAGACTTTAAACAAATGTTAAAATCTCCCACAATTAAGACATTGTGATTGCACAACCTGTTGTAAGAATTTCTGGAAGTTTCGCAATAAAAAAGCCTGAGGGGAAAAGCTGAGGTTTCTCTGTAAAGAACCAGAATATTGTTGTTGAAACATTTAAAACAAAACTGCTTTCTAAAACTTTTATGGCTTAATAAATTTTCTTCATAATCTCGGTTCTATAGAACTGGCAACACTATGCTTTGCATAAATTATAAGGCCCCGTTTATTTCGGTTGTTTGTCTCAGTGCTATCTATCCTCAGCTCGTTTATAAGAGAAATCCTGGTATCTCAAAAATGTTCAACAGAGTGCTCCAGGTTTCCTACGAAGCATAAAATATCTCGGAAGATAGCATCAGACAGTCGCTCTTTATATCGTTAATGTGGAGCGTGGAGACTCTGACATTATGATATAAAATTTGAAGTGCTGATGATCGAGAAATCATAAAATCGAAACTTCTGTAATCAGGGCTTTAGATGTGCTCAATTCCATCATTTTCCTAAATACTGGATCTGATTCAGAAAATTTTATTAGGAGGAATAAAATTTCGACAATAAAGAGACTTACTGTCGTAGTAGCTCGACTGCAAAGCGATACATATCGAAGCTCTAGGCATTCTGGGTCGAGTATGAACGACAACTTTATTATATGTAGCACCCTGACTTTTGTGAATGGTTATTCCCTCAGCTGGAACAACTGGAAACTGATTTTTTTCAATTATAATTTGCTCACTTCTTTTATATTGAAAAGATCTAATAACTTTTTCAATTGGTGTTCAAGAACTTTCTAAAGGATGATGCTTTTTTGATCGTGCTATCAAACCAACAGAAAGTTCCAAGAATTTAATCCAAAGAATTGCACGGACGACCAGAGTGCATTAGTTCTCCAGTTGCCACCACCACTGCACCATCACATGATTTACAGTGAATCACTGTAAACATGTGATGGTGCAGTGGTAATGGTGGCAACTGGAGAACTAATGCACTCTGGTCGTCCGTGCAATTCTTTGGATTAAATTCTTGGAACTTCTGCTGGCTCGATAGCACGATCAAAAAGCACATCATCCTTTAGAAAAGTTCTTGAACACCAATTCGAAAAGTCATTAGGATCTCTTTCAATATAAAAGAAGTGAGCAAATTATAATTGAAAAAAATCAGTTTCCAGTTGTTCCAGCCGAGGAATAGCCATATCTCACAAAAGTCTAGCGCTACATATAATAAAGTTGTCGTTCATACTCGACCCAGAATGCCTGTGAGAGCTTCGATATATGTCGCTTGCAGTCGAGCTACTACGGCAGTAGGTCTCTTTATTGTCGGAGATTTTATTCCTCCTAATAAATTTTCTGAATCAGATCCAGTATTTAGGAAAATGATGGAATTGAGCACATCTAAAGCCCTGATTACAAGTTTCGATTTTATGATTTCTCGATCATCAGCACTTCAAATTTTATATCATAATGCTCAGAGTCTCCACGCTCACATTAACGGTATGTAAAGAGCGACTGTCTGATGCTATCTTCCGAGATAGCCTGTGCTACGTAGGAAACCCGAGCACCTCTCGCTGAACATTTTTGAGATACCAGGATTTACTCTTATAAACGAGCTGAGGATAGATAGCACTGAGACAAGCAACCGAAATAAACGGGGCCTTATAATTTATGCAAAGCATAGTGTTGCCAGTTCTATAGAACCGAAGATTATGAAGAAAATTTATTCAGGCCGCAAAGTTTTAGAAGCAGTTTTGTTTAAAGGTTTCAACAACAATATTCTGGTTCTTTACAGAAACTCAGCTTTTCCCCTCAGGCTTTTTATTGCAGAACTTCCAGAAATTCTTACAACAGAGTTGTGCAATCACAATGTCTTAATTGTGGGAGATTTTAACATTTGTTTAAAGTCTACAGGGTCTACAACGGGAAAATCTTCTTCCAAGACAAAACTTTCAGTTCCCTGCTTAGTGTGGAATATTCCAGCTACACCTGCGGGGAGGCAAATTCGGTGAGCATTTTCAAACATGGATCATCCTCATGTTGATGTGCTATCACTTATGAGACAGTGCATAGCCATCATGATGGTATTTGTGTCTCTATTTCCGGACTGAGGCTATGTACCAATAGTATCTTTTTCACACATATGGGCATTAGAATGAGGTTAAATATGACATTATGAATTAATAAATAAATATTTAAACTTAGAAATTTTAAATCATTTGAATAATGTGATATATAAGAATTTGTATAAAGCATGAGGTAGAATTAAAATAATTTAACAAATCTTTTCAAAATTGTAATATTACATATATAATAAAATATACATTATTATATATTAAGAGAAAATGCAGTTTTTGAGAAATATTGTTTTAAATAAAATATATTATTTGTTAATATATAAGAATTTGTATAAATATAAAGTAGAAGTAATAAAATTAAGAATAAATGAAATGCACGTGGGATACATTTTGCCATTTATAAAACATATCTTTTTAGATTTTAAAAATAAAAACATTTAATTATTAAAATATATAATACTTATTACTTCTAGTCAAACCTGTATAATCTTATTGATGTGCGCAGGGGGAAGCATCAAGCCGGAGGCGGGAGCTTTCAATCCGCTAAAGCCTAACCTACTCCTCTAACTTCCAGACTCTCCCCACGGAACCACCTGATTAAGTATTACTTCGTGGGAGTGATAAGACATGACAAGTCTCTTTCTATGGCACGGACTGACTGACGCCTACTCTGGTCTAGGTGTCTCGAATTTTGAACATGATTGAAGCTGCCGCTTCGCTGACAGCTCTCAGTTCTCAGTGGACTGGACACATGAGTGCCGTCAAATTTTCCGCGTAAAACTACCACCGAAGTGTAGTTTTAAGTTTCTTTTGCCTTTGCACTTTGTAAAGCGCGCAATAGTGAAACATGCTCTCAGAGTCCTCGCAGCACTCTGAACACGACGGACACGGACTAATGTCGTGCTGGAATCTGTATAGATAGCTTCTAAAAGCATCCATGTCCACTTAATATTTTAGGTCAGGTGCCAAATCCAGGTCCCTATGTCGTCTGTCGATCCAGGAATGGACATTCGGTGTGAGTCATGGAGGTCCACCGTCCTTTATGCGAGGCTTTCCCACCGCATGCTGCCATATTGTTAAGCTCCTCTCTCTCTTCTTTTTGGCCTCTGTAGTTGGCCCTGATAATTTGTACACTCGCTCGTATTCCGTCAACAACCTGGATGTCATCACGGGCATCATGCTGGCTATTACTTCAGCAGCCTCTGCTTGAAATTGTTCGGAGAGCACTGATAACTCTTGAGTGCCGACAGCTACTGTGCACTGTGTTTTATTTGTCTGGCATATGGCACTGATTGCCTAGCGCCTGGATCCATATTGGGCCGCATATAATACAAACCGATCTCATTACCTTTGCTGGTAAAAAGCGCCGGGTGGAACGCACGCAGCCTTTATTTGCCATCATTCTTGATAAGGCATTCAGGATTTCGGCCCTGCTTTACCTGCAGTGTATTCTGGCGTGGTCGCTCAAATTTGAGCCCTGCAGGTCTACTATTACTCCCAAATATTTTAGGTCGTGGCTGTGAATGACCCAGGATTCGCCTATGGTGAGAGATATACTCTCCTCCACTTTTCTCTTTTGTGCTTATGAGCAAGACTTCAGTCTTTTGTTCCGCGAGTTCTAAACTCATTGAGGAGAACCATTGGCGCGGACCGTTAATGCACTCGTTGCATTTGCCTCGAGGTCATCGAGGTGTTTGGCAACTGCTACCCATGGAGGTCGTTCTGCGTATGCCCACTAATTTAATATCTTTCTGGTTGGTGTCTCCTTAGCACCCCATCATGCCATTGCAATGTTCCATAAAGGGGCCTAGTACCGAGCCTCGCGGTACTCACTCAGAGATAGAGGTAGCTCTTTGTGCGCTTCGTCTGTAATCAAATAACAGTCGCCTGTTTTCAGAAATAACTTATGACAATTTCCATCAGATATTGAGGGAGTGCTTATGTCATACAGAGCTTTAATTATGTTTGTCCACTTTGCTGAGTTAAAGGCATTCTTCAAGCATCCAGGGGTGACCAGCGCACATATATTTTTGTTCCCGCCTTTCCATCGCTTGCCACTTACTGCGCATTTCGCGGTGTCAACGACGTCGTATAGTGCGTCAATGGTGGACCTCTTTTTCATAAAGCGCACGGTATTGTCTTTCCTGATAATCCGCCGGCTTTCTGGATTGCCATCTCCAAGCGGTTTCTAACTATGCTTTCATAAACTTTTGCCAATAGTGTCGGGGCATGCACAGAGGTCAGATATGAAGATGTGTTCCTCCGGGAGGCTTTTTGGTTTTCAGAGTAGAACCAATCAGCTGGACTTTCCCGTATGGTCGGAAATGTTCCTTCTTTGCACAGCGCATTGTACATTTTACGAGATAATTTAGGGTTTCAGAATCATGGCCTCCTTTTAGGGCTCTGTTTGGATGCCATCTGATCCGAGGCGCTGTAGCTTTAATTTTTCCGGCTATGGCCAGTATTTCTTCTTCACTCAACCAGCAGTGGTGGCTCTTTGCGACTTCGGTTTCGAGGCTTTAGCATAAGAAATGCCGTCGTGTTTTGGGAACAAAGTTTCGACGAGCATTTCGCGAAGGATGCACCTTTTGGGCTGTTGTGCCTTTGTTTTGAATTTTGACGCTACATATTTTATATGCTGCAGGGGTCTTCGTTTGCTTTCCTCCACAGAGTTTTTCAAAACACTTCTTTTACTGCGACCGATGGCTGACTCTTTGAAGGCTTCTTTCTTTTGACTTTAAATAAATTCCTCGAGACTGCTTTCATTTTCTTCACTCTGATTACGTTGTAGGCGGCGTCCATTGAGTTGCAGAGTTTTCTGAGCTTTAGCCATTCCCTTCATTCCACCAATACACTGGCCTCGGTTGTTGGTGGTGTGCTGTTCCGCGCATGGTTGCGTCGCAAGCTGTAGACAATTTTTGACGAACTGCGGATACCAGGTGCATGGCGTCTTCGCCTTTGTATATTTTCTGAACTCCAGACCATCTCAAAAAAAGTTCAGCATCAAAGCCTTTTCTTTCCAAGTTCGTTTTGGCATATGCGTTCCTGCCGCGGCGTTCCGACCTCTTCGGCATATATGTAGAGACTTCAGCAATAATAGCCATGTGGTCACTATTTGTGTAAATATGTCCGACACCGCCCACTTGATGTGCCTACTAAGGGCGTCGTTGGCGAACATGAGATCGATTATAGAGCCTTTGTTTCCTTTTTGAAATGTATTTTGCGTTCCGCTATTCAGGATCGTAAGATTTGTTTGGCCGAGGAATTCAAGTAGTAGACGCCCACGATGGTTTGTGCGCCTACTACCCTTATTGATGTAAGAAATAAAATGTGCATTAACTTCGAAAAACGATTGTTTTTGTTTTTTTACATAGTCCTCAATACAGTCAAAATAAATGAAAATACAACTCAATACTCAAAGTACACAAATTGATCGAATCTAATTAATTTTACAGCAAAATGAAAAAATATGTAAATGACGAATAATGAAATCTCGATTATGACTTTATCATGCGAGAAAATAAAATGTTCGGTGACACCCGAACTTAGCCCTTCCTTACTTGTTTCTTTTACTATTTTTTGATATATTTCTGCTTTCTTTTCTTTTAAGTTCTTTATGCAAGCTTTTCGACTCGTGTTGAGAGGGAATAAATTTTTGCAAAGGTGAGCAGTAATTTGTGCTTATGCTAAAATATTTGTGTATAGTACCACTTTTAGTTTTTATACATATGTGTATAAGTATATATGTATGTTGGAATCTGTGGGTCAAAAGTCCACACGTAGCGGATGTGCCTTTTCATTGCATCTCTGAACAAAAACTAGATAATTCGAAATATATTCAAACAGTACAGTATAGTTGGATAGTAGAGCTAAAGTACTCAAGAAGGGCAGACCAGCGACCGCTGCCTGACAAGTTAATCAAATTAAATTAAAAATACTTTTTTTTATATTAAACTTTGTAAACTGAATTCAGATATGTTAGAATAAGCTAAAATAAGTTGTTTTGTGTAAAAGTTCCAAATGAATATATGTTAATAATTAAAAACTACATATATTGGATATTCGAAAAAGTATTTTCGTATTTTGTCAATAGATGTCGTTGCAGTCGTGAATCTCCAGTGCTACATATCGCATTGTGTCATACCATACAGTATTGGAAAGGTGTGGATGGCAGAGAAGGGCTTAATATGTGGCGAGACAATGAGCGTGACGCTGCCTATCTTAAGGTGCAATCCTATATGTAAAAAGCTTCTTGACCAATCAAACTTCATTTTTGAGATAGATTTCCCATTCTTTCATACACTGTGAAAACGACTGCCCTAATACTTTCCATATAACAAACTTTAAATTATTCTTATTTAAATTATTTTTATTTAAAATAACTTTACATCAATAGTGTACTAAAGCTTTTCACGGACAGATATGTGGACACCAGCCTGTGTGACTGATTAATTACCTAACATATTCTTCAATCTGTGAGTTCTAAATTTGAAATTTGGGGAGAACGTCTTTGCAATGACAATATGTCTCTGTGCCAAGAATGGCTAAAGTCGAATCAATATTTTCTTTAGATCGGATACAGCTAATATAAATATTTTCGAACTTGCGATCGATTTCATACAATATATATTACTCAATATCTAAGATGTCTTAGCAATATTGATTAAAAGTATAATATTGGATAAGTGTTAGTATAATTCCTATGATTTGGGAAATTCAAATTTAATCATAGATGTCGCTTCCTAACGCAATTCGTTGTACTAAATAAGCCGTGTATATTATTGCGGATTTAGTTATAGCCTTTTCATTAGTGGCGTTTTGTGGGCGTGGCACTGGCCAGATTACGCTCATCCACAATACCGACATTCTTATTCAGATATTTCGAAATCTACTTCGGCGAAGTCATGAAGGTATGCCTCACACTGTGTTGTGGTGTAGTTCTTCTTCTTCTTAATTGGCGTAGACACCGCTTACGCGATTATAGCCGAGTTAACAACAACGCGCCAGTCGTGGAGGTCTTCCTCTTCCTCTGCTTCCCCCGGCGGGTACAGCGTCGAATACTTTCAGAGCTGGAGTGGTTTCGTCCATTCGGACAACGTGACCAGCCAGCGTAGCCGCTGTCTTTTAATTCGCTGAACTATGTCAATGTCATCGTATATCTCGTACAGCTCATCGTTCCATCGAATGCGATATTCGCCGTGTGATATAGTTAAAAACATATAAAACCAGCTCGAACTCACACATTTACATAGCTTAGTATGAGTGAACATAATTAGCGAAATTACTTTCCCGCAATCTTGCTTTGTGGGATCTAATTTTTAGTGAATCCGACAGATTGTGATAGTGATGTCTTTGGCAGTGCCCACGATAATCTTATGATTTAACGGTAAACACTTCTAAGAGCAGATTATAATTCTGTAAAACCAATTTTTTTTACTATTGCTGATCATGAAAACTCATTATTAAAGTTTTAATTAGAAAAATGTTTTTCATATCTCAAAAAAAATTAGAATTAACGAAATGCTGCACAAATTGCAGAAAAAAATTGAATATACATTCAAGAGTGTGCACATATATAAAGCTAGCGACGATAGCCAGACATAATGAAAGCTTAATTGATAATAATCAGATTGTAATGCAGCTTCAGTTTGAGATCGTTAAATTAAGCACTGCAAATGCAGCGATGATTCTACAGAATACGTGTATATATATGTATATGTATGTATGGTATACTTTAGCACAAATGAGTAATGTAGAGTATATGCAATCAATGGGTTGAAATGGTGGTACAGGAGACGGATATGACTTTTGCATTGCAAATACTTGGTAAAGTTAAAGAGGTTTGATTATATTAAACTTTCAAAGTGGCAATTCCGGCCATTACGTAGGATCGGTGGAATCATCAGTGGAAACAATTAAAAATGTGGGAAGTAAAAAAATTAACTCCGAAATAATGCTGCACTTTATTGCGGGAGTACAGTTTTGCATATATGTACATATGAATAACGGAAATAATTATAACCTATTAATGTGGCGTATAAATGCCGACATACTACATATTGTGATCAGAATGAAAGGTGAATTCTGTACATTTCATCTCCTTCAATTTAATCCCCTTCCGCTGCAATAAATTTATGCCAACGAATTTTGCCGTCATCATATCACTTGAGAAAATCCTCCGTTGTGATGGCCATCAGAGCCTTCTTCGATTCAGCTTTTATATCCTCAATTGAGTCAAAATGGTGTCCTCGGAGTAGTCATGTAAATTCACTGAATAACCAATGTAGTATGAGATGGTGCATTATCGCACTTCTTCGTTCAATAAATTCAGGCATTGTAAAAATCAAAAAATTCACTTTTAGAGCCTCACAAAGCGGCGCGTATCTCAAATACTAATTAATATTTTGATGTGCAATTTACCGTAGATGTCACTAACAGTACTACGAGCTTACAGAAAAAAATTATTTATCGATTCGAAAAACACGCGAAGTATAAATTAAAAATTCACCTATCCATTTGATCATAGTAGTATATCTATATTACATAATCACTTAAAAACTTATATCCTCTGAATTGCCCATTAAACGCAATATTTTTGTCTATTTAAATTTCACAAAAGTGAAACATTCAGATATGCGCCACTGTAAGCCGAACTGTTTTGAAGGAATATTTTTGAAGTAAATTAAATGCAAATTTCATAATATCGCTATTAATTTTTTCATCTCATGAACCAAAAATTTTGAAAATTTTACTGGAGCAAATAGGTGTAATAAAATGTATAATTGCAAGCTTTGGTAATGATGATCATATTTTGACTTTTTGTTAACGAGATTTTTAATTATATATAATATTATTGTTATTATATTATCCTCCTGACTAACTTAATTAATACTTGGGGAGGAAATGTTTTATTAATATTTTTGGTTTTTATAGATCAACTCTTGTGATAATACAGAAAAGTTTAATATTAGGTTGTCAAAAAAGTCTTGCGGTATTTTTATTGAATTTTTTTTTTATTGAAATTGAAATGAATTTATGATGACTCATGCCCAGCTCTTGACCGATGCTACGGCTGCTACTATGCTGGCCTCTTTCGACCAATTCAGCGATTTTATCGCAATTTTCGACGACAGGCCTTCCGGAGCGTGACGCATCTTCGACCACCTCTACACCAGAATGAAAACGTTGAAACCATCGTTGTGCGGTGGAAATGGAAACTGTATCGGGTCCATAAACTGCACAAATTTTATTGGCGGCTTGAGATGCATTTTTGCCTTTATTGTAGTAATACTGTAAAATATGCCGTATTTTCTCTTTATTTTGCTCCATGTTTGCGACGTTTTAACTCACAAACGATCAAACACGTGTTAGCGCGTGAAATGAGCTTTCCAAAAAGGTATAGCATGACCCGATGCGACGAATAAAACTAGAACTACGCGCTTTCAGTGCCAACTAGCGCAAATACCGCAAGACTTTTTTGACAACCTATTATTTACATTATTTTTGCTCCAATTTCAGCTATATTTCTGGATTGGATAAGTACTAAATTGAGGACATATTTCTTCAGTAAACAAATGTAATAAATCTGGCGTACTTTTCTAAAATTTCATCTTCATGTTGGAGAATGTCAGCTTAATATCAGAGCAAGACGATTCTTCTTCTATAAAATTGCGTATAAGCGCTAAAACCGGTTTCGGCCCAACGGATTTTAAAGAGAAGTTTTAAGGATTATAAAGTATGTGGAAAGAAGCACACTTTTGGGAGCGTGAAATGGGTTTCTTAACGCCTCCTTTTTCGCATTTCGACACTACATAAAATGTAAATATGTTTTCTCGGTGTGGCGCACCTTACTCTTTCTTTACCCCGTCGAAGGATTTATAAAATAAAACATATTTGTAAAATTATATTTTAGGTTGTGTGTTCTGGCTGGTTACCACAAATATTGCTTAGTTTTTCGTTTTGCCATAACAGCTTACAATTTTTAACAGTCACGAATTAATTAATAATTTTTTTGTTTAGTTGAACTTTGAAAGTTCTTTCAGCCTTTAAGAGCAAAAGTGTTGATTTTTGTTTTGTTCTAGCAAAACTTCGATGCATGCTGTTAGGCATATTGGTGCCTACCTACCCTATTCAGGGTATATCAAGTTTGTCGCGAAGTTTGTAACACTCGGAAGGAAGCGTCGGAGACCCTGTTAAGTATATATATAAATGATCAGTATGTTGAGCTGAGTCAATTTAGCTATGTCCGTCTGTCTGTCCGTCCATCCGTCCGTCTGTCTGTCTGTATATATACGAACTAGTCCCTCAGATTTTAAGATATCGTTTTGAAATTTTGCATCATTTTCTCTTCAACAGGCTGCTGGTTTGTCGGAACGGCCGATATCGGACCACTATAACATATAGCTCCCATACAAACTGAACGAATCAAGTTCTTGTATGGAAAACTTTTGCATTTGACAATGTATCTTCACAAAAGTTGGTATGAGTTATTGTTCATAGAAATAATGTAATATCGGAAAAAAATTGTTCAGATCGGCTAACTATAGCATATAGCTGCCATACAAACTGAACGATTGGAATGAAGGGCTTTCGCATTTGACGTGGTCTCTTCACGAAATTTGACATGGAAGACTGCTTGAAGTAATAAAATAATCGCCGAAAATATTGTTCAGATCGGATGACTATGTATAGCATAAGGTGTGTTCAAAAAGTATCGCGAATTTTGAATTTTTGTGGGTTACGTATATTCGAATTTCGAATTTTTTCTGGCGTTATGTTGGTACTCATGTCTCTCACTTATGCCGACAAGCTCGGCGATTTTGAATGTTCATTTAATTGCTGACAGCTGCTTTGCTTGCACGTGTTTTGGATCGTCTTCGATTTTTACCTATTCAAAAAAATAGATCAAAGAACCTGAATCAAATTTTGTGTGCAAAACGAAATTAAGTGCCCGGATGCATTCCGAATGTTGACTGTGGCATACGGAGAAGCTACCTACCGAAGCAACGTTTATCGGTGGTACAAAATGTTCTGAGAAGGCCGATAAGATGTGAGCGACGAAGAGCGTGCCGGACGCCCGAGTACTTCAACAACAGACGAAAAAATTAATGAAGTGGAGAAAATGGTATTGGCCAATCGTCGAATCACCGTTAGAGAAGTTGCTGAGAACCTAAACATATCGATTAGCAAGTTATGCGCAATTTGCGCGAAGCAATCCGCCAGAAACGCCCGGATTTGTGGAAGAACAAAAATTGGCTTTTGCACCACGATAACGCCCCTGCTCAAAAGGACCATAAATCTTTCGCAAAACTTTTCTCTCGAAAACACGCAACGTCAACTCATCAGTAGTTGTCATCGTCCAAGGCCCTGCACCATATACATAGCAGGACGGAAATAATGAGAGACTTATAGAGTTTGGTTATTGTTCGTCGAGAGAATTTTCAATTAAATACTCAGTTCGAAGTAGTACCTGTTGGCAAGAGTTATCCTGCGTTGGATTTCTAGGCTGACATTGCTGGTGGTGTTTACACTGGTTCCCTAATATACAAAACTATCTACTAACTTCAAAGTTATGACTGTCAACAGTGACGTGAGAGCCAAGTCACGAGTGCGACCACTGTTTGTTTGATGACAGGAGATATTTCGTCTTGCCCTCGTTCACTGCCAGACCCATTTTCGGTGCTTCCTTGTCCAGTCTGGAGAAAGAAGAACTAACGGAGCGGGTGTTGAGGCCAATGATATCAATATCATCGGCATACGCCAGCAGCTGTACACTCCTATAAAAGATTGTACCTACTCGATTAAGTTCGACAGCAATACTTTCTCGAATACAATTTTATGTCTCTAGATCATTTTGTTGCATTAATTTTAAGACACAATCCTGCAAAACTACGTTAAGCTTCAGCAAATTTGTGGACTCATGTAATTAAACAAATGGTGGACTTGTAGCGCTCTAACAAACAAACCGTAGGTGTATGACCTACTATCGGTATAGCTTAAGTGAAGCTGATTAATACTTACTCCTTCGGAATTTCGGTGTTAAACATAGGTAAGAAAAGAAGTGATTGAGTGTATAGACCTAAACATTTTATAAGTTTCTAAGTACTCATAGCGCTTTGGCCACCACAACCAATTTTGCCTGCAGAAGTCACTGAAGTAAACGTGCTAATTTTTAAATATTTTGCTGCCCGTACGTTCTCAAATCAATTTTTTTTATTACAAAGTTTGTATAGGAAACAGCTGCAAACCCAATAAAGTACCACTTTAGAAAAATAAAGGTTTGGCGATATCCGAAACTAGCCATTAACGTTCGTGGCTATAATACCAGTGGGCACGTTTAATTTTATTCGGCAAAATCGACCAAGCAAATGAAAGTTTTAATAAACAATAGTTAAATAACAACTTCAATTAAAAGAAGCAGCAGCCAATAGCAGTTCAAGGCAATAAATTTCAGCTCATTGGAATTTCTGATTACAAGTGCTTATTTCTTTCTACATTCCACTATTTTCGACCAGTTCAAAGTTGAACAAAACCTTGGAAATAAATAAAACAAATAACTCTGAGCAAATTGTAACGTGGCTTTTACCACCTTACAATAATTTACTCCAACACTGTACATCATTTATCCTTACCATACCTCAACATAGTGCTTTCCACCATACTAGAAATATCTTCACCTCACTGCATTGACCAAAGCTATGCACACAATTTACCTCACTACGCTGACCAAAGCTGCGCTATGCTTCTATATAAGCAAGCACTTCACACCAAATGTGATCATTTCTTCCAGCTCGCCAGCCAGGACGGTCACACAGCAGCAAGCAGCAATAGGCAGTGGGGATCCATAGAATACTGCACTGTACCGTACAGTCAGCACCGTGTCTGGGAGTGACTACTCCTCACCAGAATATAGAAGGACCACCACCTTACCGTAATTACCGTGCCGACTTCGACATGAACCAACGCCTGGCACACCAAATCCAATCGACCTGACTCGCCATATAAATATAAGCTGGTCTGGCTGTCCAAACAAGGGGTGTGGATACATCTACTACAAAAAGTAAATATTTTTTGCTAAGGGTTCGTGGGTCCCAAGGCTGACCCTGGAGCGGATGAGCATACCTCAGCTATGGATGAAACCCCATTACAAATGGCGCCCGAGCAGGGACCTGACTTTGTGAGTGACAGTGAAAAATATGAAACGGGCACCAACGCTCATGAATCAGGTTCGCCACACCCCCTACACAATCATAAGCATCGCAGTACTTCAGCGCAGAAGGCTCTAACGCTTGAGACGACATCACATCGCTGTCGAACAGAGATCAGCAAAAATCACATTTTTCTTGATTTCATCATACAACAAAATTTTTACTCACATTTAATCATGTAACAAAACTCAGCATTGAAGAAAATCACAATCAAGTTGTCGAACACGTCTTTCGGATATTTATGAGTGGATTGATCGAACATGTTTGTGTAAATTCACTTGTTTGAACGAAAGTAAGATTGATTTGAGTAACATCAACCAATTTGATTTTATTCAGTTTGTTGTGCAGAAGCATACATTTAACATCGTAGAAAATGTCGGATGATCAAACTTTTATTCTAGAACAAATTTTTAAAAATGTTTACACATTGACGCCACGACGCAAAGGCAGAAGTGTTATATGGAGTATATTATCCGAAATAATTAAAGAGGAAGGAAATATTTTGGAGGAATTTGTTTACTGCCGTTCATGTTCAAAACTTCTTAAATATTTGCCAAAACGAACGTCCAATTTATGCCGTCATAAGTGCTGCCAATCACTGAAAGAATTGAAGTGTCTAAAAAGTGTTGAACCAGAAGATTAAACGACCGCCATTGACAATTGTGTAACGTGGATTACAGAAGATTTTCAGCCATTCACAGCTATTAAGGGGTCTGGCTTCTTAAAGCTCGCAAAGTTTTTAATTAAAATTGGAGCCAAATATGGAGAAGATGTCGATATTGAAGATCTGCTCCCTGATCCATCAACACTTTCTCGTACAACACAGAAGCTAGCAGATAATAAGAGAAAAGAAATTAGAAATGAAATATCTGATATAATAAACTGCGGAGGAGCCACTGCTACAATGGACTTGTGGACAGATAATTATGTACACAGAAATTTTTTGGGAGTTACATTGCATTATCAAAAAAAATTTGAAATTATACGACATAGTTTTGGGTATTAAATCCATGGATTTCGAGCGTTCAACTGGTGCTAACATTTGGAGTAAACTAACGACTTTGTTTGGTGACTTTGGAATAAGTAAAATAGATGACATTAAATTCGTAACAGACAGGGGATCAAACATTGTAAAAGCCTTGGAGAATAAAATTCGTTTAAACTGCAGCTCCCATTTGTTTTCAAATGTATTGGAATACTCCTTTAAGGAAACTACAGAGCTGCGAGACCTTGTTGAGGCGTGCAAGAGGATCGTTAAATACTTCAAAAAAGCCAATTTGCAGCACCAGTTGCAAACTTCTTTAAAAAACGATTGCCCCACCCGTTGGAATTCGAATTTACCTATGTTCAAGTCAATAGTAGACAATTGGTTCCAAATTAACGAAATTCTCAAAGAGAAAGAAGAAAGCCAACGCTTGTTGTTGATAAATATTTCAACGCTTAAAGAGCTTGTTGACTTGTGCAGTGATTTTGAAATAATATTTAAAAAATTACAACTTTGCAGTTCTCCATCATTGTGTTTCGTTATACCAGCAATTCAAAAAGTTAAGAGTGTGTGTATGCCTAAAGATACAGACGTAGCTGCTATAGTATCATTGAAGAAAAAAATTACTCAAAACGTTGAAAAAATGTGGGATGTAAATGTGGGTATATGGCAAAAAACTGCATTGTTTTTATATCCACCAGCTTTGAGTACACAGCAAACCGATTAAAATGATATTAAGTATTTTTGCGTTTCCTTAATTGAAAATTTACTTAAAATTCCCCCACATCATCATCATCTCATTCTATTCCAACTAGTCCGTGCACACCTTGTTCTGATTCCGTTGCGCAATTTTCATTTACTCAAAACAGTATTTCAATAGACTTGGACACTGAATCTACAAATCAACCGTCATATAAAAAAGAGGTTCAATTTTTTTTCCCCGACATATTTAAAAAAGTAACACAGAATACCACGAAGACACCAATAGAGAAGATAGATAGATACTGCAAGGAAAATGTAGAAATAACTGACGATTTTAATGTTCTCAAAAGGTGGAAATCAAATGAAAAGTTCTATCCATATTTATCTAAAGTCGCACTACAAGTCCATTCAATTCCTGCCAGTAGTGCAGCTGCTGAACGAGCTTTTTCTTTGGCTGGCAACGTAATAACAGAAAAGAGAAGCAGACTTGGACCAAAATCGATAGACAGCTTGTTATTTTTGCAATCATATTTCAAAAATTTTAAAAATTAAAAGTATTGCTTTCAGTTTTTTTTATTTTTTAATACTTATTTAAGAAAATATGAATTAAATTTTTTTCTTTATATATTTTATTTTTATTTTCCTTTCATGAATAACATATTATTTTAAGTTGTATTTATGTATATAGATATGTGTGTATGAAAATAAATATAATTTTACTGCAATGAGTTAATATTCCTTCTTTCCCACCTCAGTTTGCTTTTGCCGTCATCCAGTTTGTCTACCGGCATAAAAATCAAAACATTCATTTGTGTCTTTTTTGAGTTTATTCCCCATCACAAAAAATCATTTTGAGTTGAACGAACAAGTACCCAGCTTGAGTGATTTGAGGCGATCGTTTATGAAATGACCGAGCGCACACGAACCGCATGGTTTGATTGAATTAAAATCAACATTGAATATGAGTGTTCGAACAAGTTCGATCGTATGAGCGTAAAGGCTGATATTTCTGTGCAATGATTGCGTATGAACATTTTACAATCATCCGTTGCTGATCTCTGGTACCTGTATAAACAACATATACCACGTTTATACCACGCATTAATCGAATCCGCATCGACTCAATACGCTTTCTTGCCAAGTGTTTATGCAATAGACTTAAAACCGTGTTCAGTGCAACCGCTTTGTAATGCATGTCGAATCAGCTGTTTTCTGTTGATATTCCTTCATTGGTATTAAATTCACCGAGATGAACGGAGAAAACAATTCTAAAATCTTGCTTTTTACTTTAATGAAAGCGGTGAAAAGAAAGAGGTCTATTTGTATAAATCAACATTTGACTGCGGATTCAGACATATTCAAGTTGCTTGACAAAAGAAAGGAAAACTTAAAAGAATTTTGGGTTTCACACAGCAATGTTCCAAATTTATTTTTAACAACCAATATGCCGCGAATTCGTAGTTTATAGAAAAGGAAACGAAACGACAACTTTTGGTGGATCCTCAAACAGCCAGTTCGAAGCGTTCTGAATGAGCAAGAAGTCTTTCTTATTGCTTTGTGAAAAACTGGATCCTTTTCTCAGAAGGGACTGTGAGCCGTCACTTTGCCTCTTCCAACAGATAAACAAATTGCAATCTGTCTATACAAATTAGCATCTTGTGCAGAATATCGGGTTGTCGGTGATGTTTTTGGTGTACATAAAAGCACAGTTCACAAATACTTTCATTTAGTAGTGAGTGCCCTAATACAACTGAAAAATGAAATGATCAAGTTTCCAAAATTGGAAGAGGCATTAATAATTGCAAATGAATTCGAAAAGAAGTCTTGTATTCCAAACATTATTGGTGCAATTGATGGTAATATTCATCGAATAGCTTAAGCTGGTACATAAATATATGTAGCTAGTAAATCTATAAATTTTTCAGGTACCCATGTTCCAGTCTTGCCGCCAAGTGATGGATTCTTAGATTTTATAAATAGAAAAGGATGGCCTTCGATTGTAATGCAAGGGGTCGTAGATAACAACTATTTGTAAGAAGATTTGTAGTAAAACGTACATTTTGGTGTAAATTATTAAACATTTTGTTCAATTAATACAGGTTTACAGACGTCAGCGTGAAGCTTCCAGGTAGTACTCACGATGCGACGGTATTTAAGGAATCAGGATTATTCAAAAACTCCTCAACCCGTATTCCAATATACACAAAATTGGTAAATAATATTGAAACGCCTCTATTTCTTGTTGGGGACCCTGCATATCCTCTTCTTCCATGGTTGATGAAGCCATTTATTGGCAACTTAAATGCTGAAGAGGAATCGTTCAATTGCCACTTGAGTTCCGCACGAATAGTGGTAGAAAACGCATTCGGCAGATTGAAAGGACGCTGGCGATGCATTGCAAAACGAATCGATGTCGACCCTGCTTTCGTTCCACAAGTTGTTCTGGCTTGTGCAATTCTACACAACTATGTTGAGCAGCAGAAGGAATCATATTTGGAGTTCTGGTCCCAATCCGTCCAAGAAGATATACATTACCCACAGCCACAAGATACTATTACAAGTGAGATGATTAGCGAAAGAAACATCCATCCCAAAGATTTGCGAAATAATATTAAAAATTGGCTGAAAGACAATTATCCTTTACGAACATCACATTTCTAACAATTTTTTCCTACTCATAAACATTTCAGTTAGCGGAATCATACTATTGAATATACTCGTATTATTATATTAATTATATGTATGTGCTAACCCCTATTTCCTTAATATAAGAAAATCGCTGTGTAAACTTTAACAATTTCAAAACGTGTATTAGAAAATTAAAGAGCTCATACAATTCATTAATTAATATGATTTAAAAAGTTAACAGCTAATATCAAGGTCATGTTATTTAGCTGGAGATGACTGCGGTGTGGATGCAAAAATACCATTACATTCCGGAGTTGGCGCATCGGCTTGAGAAGTCAAAAAATTACTGAACAATGAATCAGATAGCACTGCACTACGTGATGGAACCCCAATTTGGTGGGGATACCACATTGATGTAAGTGATGGCGGCTGGATCATGCTGACCATGTTTGAAAACATATTAGCTGTCTCACGACGATCCTGTTCCAGCATTTTGGCTGTTTCTACGCGATTTTTTTCCAATAATTTTTCCATGGTGCTTAAATAATTTGTGTTCTGCTCCTTTAATGCGCCGATTAAATTGTCCTGAGTCTGCTTCCAGTCTTTGGTAAAAGACTCCATTACCCTTTGGTAGGTTTTCTTTCCTGAAACTTGAAAATGATTGATCAATCAAAACTAGAAGTAACCAGGTCTACATACTTGGATTTTTAAAAGTTTTCGATGAACTTGCTTGAATTTGAGGGGGTTCAGATTCAGCTATACCATTCTCCGAATTATTGTGTGAGGTGTCCTCTCCCTCTGTCGCTATTGCTGGGCGATGGCTTAAAACTTCATCCAGTAGGTCAAAATATTCGCATGTCTGTCTTTCAGCGCCACTGGTGTTATTATTACGCTTTACTTTATAGTATTCACTTTTTAATGCCTTAAACTTCGTTCGTATTTGTACTGCATCCTTATTATGTCCCTTTGCCTTCAGTTCTCGAGCCACTTCTTCAAATACATTTTTGTTGCGTTTTACCTTACTATCAAGAAGTTTCAACACATGGTTCTCTTTAATTACTGAAAGCATTTCAGTTATTTCTAGATGCTTCCATAAATTTCGCTTTTTTATATTATTTTCCATTTTTAATAAAATTTTTTCACTTTGGTATAAATAATGCGGACAAATCGAAAAGCTCAAATAAATATACGCTTAACTGACAGAGCTGCCGGTTTTCAGTTATTTGCAAAAAAAATAAGTTCTTAGCAAAGTTTTTCAATAAATATTAATTGCACAAGTAGAAGTCAAAGTTAATTGTTGCTTTATATTTAGATTTGGTTAAGATAAATACGAAATAACACAATTTACTAGATTTTCCAGTTTGTTCATGATATAGAATTATGCATTTTCAATAAGAAAAATATCTGGCAGCCCTGTTCACTTGACTGCCATAAGGCAATCAGCTGATTTTGTCTTTGTTTCGATAACGTGAGGTGTTTATACGCACCTTCTAACCGAAGCGAGAAATGAAATACCGATTGAAAAATGAGTGCGAGTGAACACACATGATCATTTCAAAGCGTCTTTAAAATGAGTTTATACATACGTTTTGAAGTATAGTGTATTCGGTGAAACCGTATTATGCGTTCGTATAAACAAGGTAATAAACAGACAAGAGTTTCGTGGAATAGCTGCAACAGAGACGCGACATTGATCATAGAATTAAGTTACATATGTTATATTTAAGATTAGCAATAAAGAACAGAATTAATTTGGCATTCCAACCAAACACATTGTTCTCATTTTTAATTTAACGAAGAGTGTAATGCATACTGATATAGAAATTATTAAAAATATTTTCGATAGGACTGACGTTGAGGAAGAAGAGAAAGTGGATGATAATCAAAAGTCCTCATCAGTTCTAGAAGCTTTAAAATACATACAAGAGCATATTACTGCAGTTAACAAAATTCAAAAAAGAAATCACTCCAATTTCAATGCATCTCCAGCACTTTCATTATATACGCAGCAAATACCAAGACTGGTCTACCTTATAAGTTAACTCAAATAGCTCATCCACAGACGGAGAACTCACGCGTGGCTTGAGTGAACAAAATTCTTATCCCACGCTAGCTCGATATTATTAATAGTACAACAGAAGATATTGAGAAGATAAGGAAATTCGTTATCTCACGTCAGCCACTGCATTGGTCTTCTGATGCTATTAATAGTGAAACAATGCAAAGCCACGTAGCTAACAGTAAACATAGGCTCTAGATATACTTTTCTTTAGATTTAAGTTTTACCAAAAGTAGTCCACCAAATTATTATAAAATAAATAATTGAAATAATAAGAATTGTTTAACCTATTTAACTTATATACTGACGGCTCCAAATATAAGGACATAACCGCATATAGCGTCGTTAACGAGAACGAAACACTATCCTCCTCTATACTGCCATCATACGCATCTGTATATACTGCAGAAGCAACCGCAGTTTACCACGCTTGTAAAATAGCAAAGAAAAGCAAAGGGAAATGGCTTATCTTTAGCGACTCACTCTCAACTCTGCTATCGGTAAAAACATTAACAATAACGATACCGTGATATCCCAAATCAGAGATATATTAACTTCCAATGCTACAAAAATTAAGTTGATATGGATTCCCAGCCACATCGGAATAAAGGGCAACACCTCGGCAGACGCAGCAGCAAAACTTGCCACCAACTCACCGTTACACATAACAATCAGCTTTAACAAGAAAGACCTAAAAACACAATCAATAAAGTAAATCGGAAACTTATGGTTGAACATTGGCAAAATATAAACCATGACTATAAATCCATAAACCCAAACTTGGTTCCTCCAATCTTCCCAACAACAATTTCAAGACGAAACATCATAATATATACTCGCTTTCGCCTAGGGCACACACGGATAACGCACAAGTATCTTTTTCAAAGAGGCCGCCCACAAACTTGCCAATTCTGCAAGGATGAGATACTTACTATCAAACATATCGTCACAAGCTGTACTGCAGTAAACTCAATAAGACAATCTATAACAAACCGCACAATAGAAGAACTTATTTTTAAATTACTTATAAATAACTCTTATATTGAATTACTATCGTATAAACCATAAGTACACAATTCTATATACTAACCCACCCATATTATATGTTACTCATTCAAATATACACATTTGAATTATTATTGAATTCTAACAATTTTATTGTATTTGGCACACCGCCAAACACACTGCCAAACACAACGTCGACAACCCCGACATTTTGGTACATCGAGCCGGATGTTTTCGGTATATAAGTTTCGACCACCGAGTAGCGGAATGTTGGACCAAGTCCGATATCTGCCGAAGGTGCGGTCAGGAGGGCCACAGAGCTGCTGGTTGCGTTAATACGCCTGCCTAGTTGCAACTGCGAATTCAAAGTCAAACCAGCTGGGCATCTGGTACCGCCAGACACTAATCGGGGAGATTTTTTAGCTTAATTGCCAGGGTTCTTACGCCGTAATCTGCGAGTTAGGGGGTTGTTTGATAGATAACAGGTGCAGCATCGCAATACTCCAGAAGCCTTACACCACCAATGGTGTGGTTCGGGATCTTCCTGGAAGTTTTAGGGACCTCACGAACAAAGGTGTTCGTGAAAAGTTCATACGGACCTTACAAAAAATTAAAAAAAAACATTTTTTTTCGGTCGTAGTGAAAGGCCTGATAACTTGAATGTTTGAAAATAGATATTTATTTTTAATAGTACTTTAGCTTTGCTGATAAGTAAGCATGTTCAATGATATTTGAACTTAGCGACTTTGAATGGTAAAATTTACATAATGGGCGGTCAGAGTGCCTTTGGCATATTTGTTGACTTCAAGGGGGCTTTCAATTAACCAAGCTGGGATCGAGTGATACAACGACTGGAGGAACTTGGCTGTCCGGAAATTACTTTTTGGCGGAGTTACTTTTCAGACAGAAAAGCTTCCCTAGTCAGCATGATTGAGTTCATATATTTGCAACCTCATGATGAACTCTCTGTTTGGGCCGCTCGAATCCCTTTGTAAGTGTTGTGCATATAGGGAATGACTCCTTCTGGTTTCTTGCTTACCAGTCATGGGCCTATCAATGCATTTCGGGAATCTTGCTAGTATGGGAATTAACTTTACCGACGGACGTTTAGAAAAAAAAACCGAAGTGGATTTTTTATCGATAATGGAAGAATTCAAGTTTTGTATTTCCGATTTATTTGAATATATTGAGGAACACTACGACACACAACCCGAAGATAAGTCTATTTATACTCTGGAAATAAAAAGACTTGAACTCAACGTAATATACGTCAAGGCAAACAGGTCGCACGATGCATTTAATAGAACCCCACAAAAACCCGGTGAAACTATTGACTTTACATAAACGTATTAAATGCTTACAGTCAAACAAGTAATAAAGAGGATCCAGTTCAGAGATATAGTGGTCCCCGCAATACGTCTTTTTTTGAGTCTTAATAAATTTTCATATAAGCATTAAGTGTATAAAGTCATACAAGTAATAAAGAGGATCCAGTTCAGAGATATAGTGGTCACCGCAAAACGTCTTTTTTGAGATATCATTTACAGGGTCTTGAACGAAGGATTTTTACAACTATTAAAAAAAAAACAAAAATGTTGAGAAATTTTCATCGAATTAAATTTGCATTTTTTATAAAAACGTCTGCCGAAAATCCAATTTTCATTTTTTTTCCTTCGTCCAATACCTAGTTTATTGTCTTTACTAAAACACGTATTTTTTATTTTTATTTCAGATGATCCTGAAAGAAGTTCTGCTGACAACGCGGATGCACCTTTTTTCCGAGGGACTGCCGGAAATGGCGTCGTAATGACTGTTATTTTGATATTTTTTTTTGAAAATTTTACAAAATGTTTGTTAAATATGAGTCTTTTAAATAAAAAAAATTCTTTAAAAATTTCTTTTTTATATGTAAAAAAAAAAAAATTTGAAAAAAGGTCTAAATCTAAAATCTAATAAGGTGTCGATAGGGAAGGTAATGCAGTCATTATTTAGTGACGAGATGGTGTGGCTATACAACTGCGATGGAAAAGCGGGAAAAAGCGCTTTAACTAAATTTAAAATTGCGGACATCACTCTCGGCAAATATTTATCTATTTAGATACGTTCACCTTTTTAATTATTAATATTTTATATGTATATAGCTGCATTTGCAAGTATGCATTTTAGCTATAGACATTTTGATAGTTTAAGCCACAATCGCTGAAATACAATCTCAGCCAAAAACATTCTCTTTATTTATATTTTTTACTTCTCTCCATCACACGGTGGTTCCTCCCATACGACAAAAATAAAAAAGTCTATGTTTATATATTGGGCTTGTAGCTAAATAAATAGTTGCATATGCCATCAAATTTATGTATTTTGAGTTTGTTTTGATTATTTCTAACGGAACTTCTTGAGTGAAAGCAACATATGTACGGCCTTGCACAGAAGTAAATAGTTGACAAAAATAAAAGCGAAAGCAACGTGTTCATTCAACTGCAAAAGCTTAATTTAAAAAAGTGTCTTAATAAAAATACTGAAAATGGAAATTAAAGTATATGGTAATAGTATTATTTTTCAGTAATAACAAGTTTTTAAATTGTGCTGTTGTTTTTAGAATAACAAATTTTAATGAAGTGTCTTTTTGATTCAGTTTTGTTGTTCTTTGTTAAATGTATTTGGAGATTTAGTAACTTTGTCAACCGAATGCAGTGACCGGATTAGTGTGTAAATGTTGGTACAAGTATATAGTTTAAAATAATATTAAGTTCATGTGCAGGTATTTGCAGGTTTCTAAATAAAGTTCATTAAACTAACCTAACTTTTTAGTTTCAAAGTGTATTTTGTACATCAAATGTGCGTGTTATAGCATTGGTTTGTCCTAGTGCATGGTTCCGAAGTCATCGAAAGTGCAATAATACCCATTGGAGAGCTATCAGAGGAAGCTGCGGAAGCCGAAAACAAGGATATTAAGAGGTACAGGCTTCAACATACGAGGAAAACTTCTCGAATTGCAAAAAATACGGATTTACTTAATATGTTATTGTTGAGTTCAGATCCGAGTCTCACGGCGTTCGTCAACGTGATAGGTTGTCGTAAGTTTCGCGGTCTATATCGTGTGCTATTGTTGACATTGTGACTTATTTTGATTGTGCTCATTTCTTATATACTTGTGTAATAAGAGTGTGAACATTTTGAATATTATATATTAACAGTTATAAATAATAAATTAAAGTGTAATTGCACTTGTGGGTGCTTTAATAGTGCGGCCGGCATGGAGGGTAATGAAGCTGATGGAGCCTACACAGTACCCACCACTGGACCACTGAATACTTGCCCACTAATAAAAATTGTTTGTATGTTACCAACAACAGTAACAATCAGCAAAACCAATTTCCAGCGCTTCCAAGTGTTACATCTAATGAACACATTCTACCTGCACTTAGCGGCAATTTTGCTATACCTAAACATAGAAACCCAACAAAGAGAGTAAATAGTTCATCACCTTATCCAATGGTAAAGAGAAATTGGTTGGGCGAAATGAATTCGCAAAATCGCTTTGCAATATTTAACGACCTGGAGTTTAACGTTTTAAGAGACCCAAAAGTGACTGCTCCGGCTAAGAACGCAAAAGAGAAAAGTACTGAAAATTTGAATGCGAATAAGCACTCAAAAGAAACTTCGCAACAGAGAGCGGCTAAACAACAAAAAGTCGCAGAATATTGTCCACCTATCTTTCTTTATAATATAGATGTGAAGAATTTAATTGATCAACTCAAGTTGAAATATCCCCAAGTGGAATTCAAGGTTATAAATAAATCCAAATATAAAAGTAAACTTCTTATTAAGGATTTGGATATCTATTTACAAATGATGGCGCAACTGAAAGAAAAAAAAGTTGATTCTTATTCAATGACCCCAAAACAATTAAAAGTAGCAAGCGTAATTTTACGAGGGTTACATTACAATATGACTGCTGATGAAATTAAGCAAGAACTGGACGAAATTTGCCCTTCAACAGTGGCATCTGTAAACAAATTTGTAACCAATTATTCAAAGAAAAAAGGCGTTGATACAGGACTTTTCTTAGTTACTTTGAATCAAGGCTTTGAACTGAAAGATATTGCTAAAATTAAAACTATAGCATATCAAGTCGTTATGTGGGAAAAGCCCAAGGTTAACGCAAATACCATTCAATGTCGCAACTGCCAGCAATGGGGCCATGCCGCTAAAAACTGCAATAGAGCTTTTCGTTGCATGAAATGTAAGGAAAATCATGAAGCAGGTATGATCCAAAAAGATGATGGCTCTCAAGCCTTTTGTGTGAATTGCAATACTTTGGGTCATCCGGCTAATTGGAACGTTACTCAGAATTTAAAAATAAGAATAATAATTTGTCAAATAATATTAATTTAAAAGCGCAAAATAATGTATATTCTGCTTTAAATAATCATTCTTTTGTATCAAAAGGCAAATCATTTGCTAGCCAATTTTACAATGTAGATAGTAATAATCGATATAGTCAATCACCAAATATGCGTAAACCTAAATTAATAGAAGACTTTCTTGCTGTCGCTAAACGAATACTTGAACCTGTTACGGATACTATTGAAGACAGGATACAAAAATTCTTGGATAACTGTAATTCTTTATCTAAAGACGATCTCAGAGATCAATGCTGTCAGTTACTATCTGAAGTAAGAACAAAATATGGGTTTTAAGCAATTAAAATTAGTAACTTTTAACGTTGGCTCTTTAATTAATAAGTTGAGAGTGCTCGAATTGCAATTCTTTCTGGACAGTGAAAGCATTGATATTGCTCTTATTCAGGAAACTCATCTTAACTCAGATATTCCCGTTTCTTTAAGACATTTTTCTATATATAGAGATGATGCTAAACAAGGTTTGCTAATTGCGATAAGGAATAACATAGCACATAGTAGAATTTATAGTCCTTATGCTCAATTTTCTTCTTTATTTATTAAAGTTCAGGTTATTATCAATTCAAAGAAAACAGATTTATTAGTTGGTAATGTTTATATTCCCTCTAATATGTCAGTTAATAATCTACAACAAGGTCTGAATGTCCTTGCAAATTTCAGTAAAAATTTTTTTGCATCAATTTTAGGAGGTGATTTTAATGCAAAATGTGTTGATTGGGGTGACTCGCAAACGAATTCTAACGGGACAAGCATATCTGATTGGTTACAAAGCTCGGATCAAAATTTAGTTAGATTTTGCGGTAGAAAACCTTCTTACTCTGGAGGTCAATCGTATCTGGACCATTTTCTTTTGTCTTCACATATAATAGATTTCAATATTAAAAACTTTAAAGTTTTCCTAGGTTCCTCCTTTTCTGACCACCTTCCCCTTATTCTTCATATAGAAATTCCAAATGTTGATCTTTTATTTAATTGTGCGAAGTTTATTGTTAAAACAGATTGGACATCTTTTGCAAATGATTTCAATCAGGATTTGGCTGAAAGACTTCCTCCAGCAGACATTAATCTTACTAATATTGAAATAGATAACTACATGGAAAAGTTTGTTGAACATTTAGGTATTGCCAAGATTAAAAATTCCTGCATTACAAAGCATATAGAATTTTCTCCTTTTTATAATAATCAAATTAAGAAATTAATTGCTATTAAGCATATGTGGCAAAAAAAATTAAAAAAAATTTATCATACATCCGGACATAGAACTTCCCTGGAATACAAATTAATTTCATCTCAAATTTATTATATTAAAGTGCTTCTGCAGGATTGGATTGGTAAGGCGCGAGCAGAGAGGTTCAATAAATTCCTTGAAACTATTACACCAGGACCTCATGCTTTTATGAAAATTGATAGAGCGGCTAAGATGAAACCAAATGTTTTTTGTGATAAGTTGTTGGTTAATAATGTGGAGATTTATGAGGATAAGGCAAAGGCTCTAGTGTTCAAATCTTATTACGAAAGTATTTATTCGGAGATAACTCCTAATTGTGCTTCAGTCAGTCGTGTGGAAAGAACCCTGGATGCGCATGATCATATTCTTGGTGGTAATATTGTTGATTTTTCTCCACGTCTTACATCGCTTGATCCTCCAACAAATACTAATAAGCTTTTGATAAATAAATATATTTTAAAAGACACAATTATTTCACTGAATTCAAAGCCATCTGCAGGACCAGATGGCATTTCGAATTCTTTAATTAAAAAACTGCCAGAAAATGCTATCAAATTTCTACTTATTATATTCAATAATTGCTTAAATAATGGATATTTTCCGTTAAAATGGAAAGTTGCCAAGATAATACCTTTAAAAAAAATCGTAATTCTGTTGAGGCAAAAGAATTTAGACCTATTTCCTTACTATCGAACATTGGTAAGCTACTTGAAAAAATAATTCATTCCAAAATTCATGATTTGCACTCGGAAAAGTTTATTCCGTCTTATCAGTTTGGTTTCCAAAAATCACATTCCACGCAACATGCACTTTTTAAGTTCTCTAATGATGTATTGGTAAATTTAAGGAATAAACTTTGTACTGTAGCAGTATCATTAGGTATCGAAAAAGCATTCGATCGTGTTTATCATCGTGTTTATCATAGAGGGCTTATTTTTAAGTTTGTTCAGATTGGTTTTGATCATGGTATTATTAAGATTATTTCAAGTTTTTTGTCAGATAGGAAATTTTTTGTGCTTATTAATGATTGTACCTCGGATCTTGGAGTTTGCAATTGTGGAGTTCCACAAGGCTCTATTCTAGCTCCCTTGCTTTACAATATTTTTATGTTTGATTTCCCACATAGTCACAATAATTCATTAAGTATTCTGTATGTTGATGATTCTTTAATCTATGCTCATAACAAATTCCCTACCTTGGCATTGCGAATGGTAGAGAATCATCTAGAAAAAATTAATAATTTCTACAAATATTGGGGGGTTAAGATAAATGAGGCCAAGACTGTACCTATCTGCATCAGAAATGCTTCAGGTAAAGGACCTAGAGGGGTTGTAAAGGAGAGTAGAGACCTGATTCTAAATCTTAATGGTCATAATATCCGTTTTCAGAATCAAATGAAATATCTTGGAGTAACCTTCACCAACTTATTTAAATTCAATTTTCATTCTAACGACATGGTGAAAAAATGTAATAACCGTTTTCATGCCTTATCAATGATAATGAAAAATACAAGTTTAAGCACAAGAACCAAAATTTTGATTTATAAAGTGGCTCTCCGTCCAGTCTTAATGTACGCTTTGCCGATTTGGTTTCATTTTTCGCCTTCTTTGATGAAAAAAATTGAAATATTTGAACGTAAAATTATAAGATTTTGTTTAAACAAAAACTTCATTCACTTTAAAAAGAGATACTCAAATAAATATATCTACTCAAATTCTAAAGTACTCCCTTTTAATAAATATGCAATAAGAGCAATATTAAGGTTTTTCGACCATGTTCGGAATTGTGACAATCCATTGATTGCTGATGGTATCATGTCGCAGTCGAGTCATACTTGGGTCAACAGCAGGTATTTATCTCCACTTGGTATTAGTAAAGAAAATATAATAAATGATGTTAATCATCCAGAAGCCTTCTGCTCATACTTTTATGTAAAATCAACACTTGGTTCGCACAGGGGCTAGTTTAAGCATAAGCTTTATTTGCTATTATAGCTTGTAAGATTTCTCTTTTAATTAGTTTTAAGTTAGTTTTACGACTGAGTCGTAGCCCTCAGAATACATTTAAAAATGTCGGGAGCAAGCATTTATTGTAATTTTTTCTTTTTTTTTCCTTTAGATTAAGATCTGTTTTCGGAAACGTTTGTTTAAGATAAAATATGTATAGTCTTAAGTTATAACTTTCTACTTTTGTAAATAATTTGTATTTTTGTTTCTTCTTGGTCTCAATAAATGAAATTTGATTTGAAATTTGAGTTCAGATCCATTTATTACAGGTCAACGAAAATTACATGCAAAAAGAAAAGCGCATTATTAAAATCTACAATAGAATTGTTGGAAGACTAATTACGAAAAGGAATTTTTTATTGAGGTTTACAACGCCCTTATTTTTCTTCCAAATTAATAAAATTTTTATTTGAACTGTAAAAAATAAATTGTTTAATTTTATAAAATAAATGGCACATCTGTTTTCTTTTCGATTTATTAATAATAAATCCGGGAATTGGAACAAAATTTATCACATGCTCAGGTATTTTAACGTTAGAATTATATATGTAGAATATGACAAGTGGGCGTTATACAATTGCGATTTTTTCAGAATATCGTACTAGCATGGACAGAAATATGCTGTGTATATTGCAGGTGAGTATCTCCATTGTTTTTTGTCGCTATCCTCCATACAAATGGAACCACTGTGCATCAGTGCTAAAGGGTAAAAAAAAATAAAAAAAAGGAAATATTTCAGGAAAAAGCAGTGTCTATCACTTATTACCCTCCACCCGAGGTAAGGAATAAATGACACAGCGCTGCACTAACTTCCTAAACATTTGATCCATTCGAGCCCCAATTATAAAGCCTTATACTGTGAAAAAGGAACAGGACACGTTAGCCGTAATAGTAAAAGACTATACGAAAAAATCCTTTAATTGCGATTCGAAGGAATACTCAACTGCTGTGAGTCGAGGCACAGCAAGGTCAACTAGGTGACCAATCAATAACCTCCAACGATCCCTTTGGAGATTAAAAACGCAATAATACAATTTAAAAAAAAACCTGTGAGCATAGGAATCAACAGAGGAAAGATCCTTGAGAGCCAAATTGACATTCTCCGCTATGTCCTGCAAACATATAATAATATAGTGGGCAAATCGAAGAGAAAACCGAAGGTTAAGGAATTAAATAAATATACCATTAAAATGCAAAAAGATTGTGACGCTAAGCACGAAAAATTAATGACAGATGGCATAATAATTACAACTATTTCAAAAAAAAAAAATTTCGAGAAATGTTCATTGAAATTTGCATTTTTTATAAAAACGTCTGCCAAAAATCCAATTTTCATTTTTTTTCTTCGTCCAATACCTAGTTTATTGTCTTTACTAAAACACGTATTTTTTATTTTTATTTCAGATGATCCTGAAAGAAGTTCTGCTGACAACGCGGATCTACCTTTTTTCCGAGGGACTGCCGGAAATGGCGTCGTAATGACTGCCATTTTGATATTTTTTTGAAAATTTTACAAAATGTTTATTAAATATGAGTCTTTTAAATAAAAAAAAAATCATTAAAATATTTCATTTTTTATATGTAACAAAAATTATTGAAAAAAGGCCGTTTTTTGCCCGAGGAAGCCCATGTAACCCCTTAATGGCGGATGGCATAAGCGAAGACGACTATTTTGAGTCGAATTCCTCAAATTCCTATGACAACGTAACAGAGCAAATAGAAAAAATGATTTAACAATTCAAACATGCTCTTAAAGATGAAGTGGAAATTCGACTTGCAGAAAGAAAACAGAAACCTCAAATTGGCGCACAAAAACAACAGCAAACTACGTCAGATAGGAAATTTACCATTTTTAGAAGGAAAATTGAGAACCTCCTGACTTGAGTTTCGAAGTGTTTGTCAAATCAGATCAAATCGCATATTTGGAAACGCTGTTTAATAGCATAGAAAACGCGTACAGCAGCGATCTTTCAAAATATTTTAATTTGGAAATTGAGGAAGCTTACGACGAAATAGTAGCAGAATATTTTAAAAAGCTTCCTCGTCTAAAACATGGCTTAAAAATTGAGGAGCCAAAGAAGCATTTCGTCATAAATTGGTATTAGAAAAAATGAAAATTCCAAATTTCTGTGGTGAAATAAAATAATCGATATATTCTCACTCAAACAAATAAATTTATTTTTCCCCCACCAGTGGTAAGAACTTATAGATTCTTTTTGAGTTCAATGTTTGATGATACAAATCAAACAGTATTAAGTGTTCTAAGTCATATAAGTAATAAAGAGGATCCAGTTCAGAGATATAGTGGTCACCGCAATACGTCTTTTTTTGAGTCTTAATACAATTTTATATAAGTATTAGGTTTATAAAGTCATAGTGCAGGGTGGGCCAAAAGAAACCAAGGGGTGTAAAAGTTTAATAACTTTTTCGTTTATTAATTTTTTTTTTATTTTTTCTTTCAGATTATATAGACAACACTTGGAGAATTTATAATGGAGAGGTACACAACTGAACAGAGAACCAGAACAATAGAATTTTATTATTTAAACCAGAGATCAATTATTTTAACGCAAAGAGCATATCGTCGACATTTTAACGTCAGAATTTCGCCCTCTGAAGCAATGATTCGTTGCTTAGTTCATCGTCATCACCAACATGGCAGCGTAACAGATTTGCTTCGAACCGGTACACTACGTTTAAGTCGCACTGCGGAAATATTGAACGAGTACAGCAAAGTGTTAACGAAGCACCAGAAACATCTGCCAGAAGGCAGAAAGAGGATCCAGTTCAGAGATATAGTGGTCACCGCAATACGCCTTTTTTTGAGTCTTAGTACATTTTTATATAAGTATTAAGTTTATAAAGTCATACAAGTAATAAAAAGGATCCAGTTCAGAGATATAGTGGTCACCTCAAAACGTATTTTTTTGAGTCTCAATAAATTTTCATATAAGCATTAGGTGTATAAAATCATACAAGTAATAAAGAGGATAATACATATTTATATAAGTATTAAATGTATAAAGTCATACAAGTAATAAAGAGGATCCAGTTCAGAGATATAGTGGTCACCGCAAAACGTCTTTTTTGAGTGTTAATAAATTTTCATATAAGCATTAAGTGTTTTAAGTCATATAAGTAATAAAGAGGATCCAGTTCAGAGATATAGTGTCACCGCAAAACGTCTTTTTTGAGTGTTAATAAATTTTCATATAAGCGTTAAGTGTATAAAATCTTACAAGTAATAAAGAGGATCCAGTTCAGAGATATAGTGGTCACCGCAATACGTCTTTTTTTGAGTCTCAATAAATTTTCATATAAGTATTAAGTGTTTTAAGTCATATAAGTAATAAAGAGGATCCAGTTCAGAGATATAGTGTCACCGCAAAACGTCTTTTTTGAGTGTTAATAAATTTTCATATAAGCGTTAAGTGTATAAAATCTTACAAGTAATAAAGAGGATCCAGTTCAGAGATATAGTGGTCACCGCAATACGTCTTTTTTTGAGTCTCAATAAATTTTCATATAAGTATTAAGTGTTTTAAGTCATATAAGTAATAAAGAGGATTCAGCTCAGAGATATAGTGGTCACCGCAAAACGTCTTTTTTGAGTGTTAATAAATTTTCATATAAGCATTAAGTGTATAAAATCTTACAAGTAATAAAGAGGATCCAGTTCAGAGATATAGTGGTCACCGCAATACGTCTTTTTTGAGTGTTAATACATATTTATATAAGTATTAAATGTATAAAGTCATACAAGTAATAAAGAGGATCCAGTTCAGAGATATAGTGGTCACCGCAAAACGTCTTTTTTGAGTGTTAATAAATTTTCATATAAGCATTAAGTGTATAAAATCTTACAAGTAATAAAGAGGATCCAGTTCAGAGATATAGTGGTCACCGCAATACGCCTTTTTTTGAGTCTCAATAAATTTTCATATAAGCATTAAGTGTATAAAATCATACAAGTAATAAAGAGGATCCAGTTCAGAGATATAGTGGTCACCGCAAATCGTCTTTTTTGAGTCTTAATAAATTTTCAAATAGTTACACTATCCACCTCACCTCAGCACATTATCATACCCAGCCCTGCCAATGCAATTAATCCAGTACTATAAAATAATAAGTACACAAATAAATGAATACACAAAGCAATACAGTGAAATTCCCCAAGACGGACAGTCCTTATAACCGGACAGCTCCGATAACCGGACAAATTTTGTGTACACAGATTTTTCAATCATTTTTTCATACAAATATCATTCTAATAAACGGACGCTCTAATAACCGCACGCGGACACTGTATTTCAAGCCATTTCCATGAAAAAATTTCTCATAAACGGACAAAATTCAAAAACATCGCAAGCAAGCTTTGCTGTTCATTATAAAAATGAAATAGGGGATTCCCCTGTTAACATGTATGCACACATTCAAGCCGTGCGTGTCAAGTAAAAGGTGGTTTTCTATTCAGTTTGTCAAGTAAGTTGCATGCGAGTGGTTGCGTTCAAAGTTCGTAATAATATGGCACCGAAAAAGAAGCTACTTTCTATTAAAGAGAAAATGCAAGTTATTAATGTTTTCGAAAAAGAAAAGTTATCAGTACGTGGAATTGCAAAAAGGTAAAGTATGGTGAGTCCAAAATTTAACTTGCAGGTACACGTTTCCTTTGCTTTAAAAGGTTCAATATTGGCAAAACGCAAGCTGCTGAAATTAATAAAAATAAAGAAAAAATTCGTTCTAAATGGGAGTCTGGATCTAATATTCACCAAAAGCGAAGTTTCCTTAAAGAAGGCGGCTCGGAAATAGACAATGTGTTTTCATTGGTTCGCTAAGGCTAGAAGTCAAAAAATTCCGATTTCTGGTCCCATTTTGAAAGCAAAGGCAATGGAAATTGCAGGAAAACTGGGTGTACCTAATTTTAAAGCTCTGGATGGATGGCTAAATAAATGGCGATTAAGGAATGTTTCCTTCAAATGCATATCTAGTGAAGCTGCAGATGTGAATCAGGATGATGTCGAACAGTTTCAGACAAAGCTGCAAACTCTGTTGAATGGGTACAAGCCTGAAGACATTTACAACGCCGATGAGAGTGGGCTTTTCTTTCGTGCCTTACCGGACAAAACCCTCGCTTTTAAATCTGAAAAATGTATGGGAGGTAAGCTATCAAAGGAAAGACTCACAATTTTATTCTGTGCTAATATGGCTGGAGACAAGGAGCCGCTTTTGGTTATAGGGAAAGCAGCCCGCCCTCGATCCTTTAAACATATTCCAATTGCAAAACTTCCAGTGGATTGGAAGTCTAATAAAAAAGCATGGATGACTCGAGAAGTGATGAGCGAATGGCTGCAGCAGTTCAATCGAAAAATGAAAGCCCAGAATCGAAAAATGATCTTGTTTCTAGATAACGCGGCTTTTCATCCAAAGGAATTAGACTTGACCAACATAAAAATTTGTTTCTTGCCACCAAATACAATGGCAGTTAGCCAACCCCTTGATCAAGGTATAATCCAAAATTTTAAAACTTTGTATAGAAGCTTAGTTTTAAAATACTTGATAACTAAAATTGGCGATACAAGTTCTGCCTCAGAGCTCTCAAAATCAGAGCTCGCAAATAACTGTCGACCGTTTCTCGTTGTCTGCAAATAAGTGTCTCTCCCTGACTCTTTACGAAAAGACTCAGAGAGCAACCGTTTTATGGGTTCTTGAATGAGCTTGCTTGCGCTCAGAGCGAAACCGTTTTTTTCTATTCTGCTTTGTTCTGGTTGTTCCAAGACCGTTTTGTCGTGTTCAGTGGAGCAAAAAGTCTTTTGCGTATGTATTGGTATACATTCACACGCATAGGCAAGCAAATCGTTAAACGTCTGTTTTGCAGACGAAATATATTAATTGCGATCGTGAATTGAGTGTGTTAAGTTGTGAAATATTTGTTGCAGACAGTGTCAGAAAGCAAAAAAGATCCTGTTTCTGCAAAACTTATCAAGATTTATGCTGACATCGAAAACTTCGACGTATCATTTGGTCGCTTGCCATTAAATTCAAATAGTATATTGGAATTTTTTAATGATTTGCAGCTTAAAATTCCGTATACATACATGTAAGTGCACTAGCGCAGGTTGTGCTGGCTACACCTGCAACGCAAGTGTCCGTCGAACGGGCATTCTCAGCCCTACAGTTTATATTAAGTGAACGAAGAAGTTTGATTAGTGCAGAAAATCTAAATGCCTTACAACAAAAGTAAATGTGAAGACCGTTTGCGTTGAGTTTTTCGGTCATCGGTCTTTTGCTGACTCTCTTTGTGCGAGCGTTTCAACATGACACGGGCAATAAATAATTAACTTGAGCAATGATCCGCACTGTTTTCGGTACGCATCAATTACACTAGTCTACAGGCAATATGCAACTGATTGGCTATTGGTGTTTTTATATTAAATTAGGTGTACTAATAATCAAAATTATTTTTTTTACGTAGTATTGTAAATTTTTTGTTCTACTTGCGCCAAATCCATATATAATTTGAGTTATTTGTTAGTCGAGAGTATTTATGACATTTCTCGTATGTCTTATCTGTATTATTTCTTGTTTATCAATTTAAAACATGAAGGTAGTTGTATATTTATTGCGATAGCCGTGGAAAGTGAGATTATTTGATTAAAATGTCTAAAGTACGAAAACGTGGTTGTAATACAATCGACTGATTCATTTTGTTATGTGTGTGGCTTGTATACACCTAAATCTCATGCCAGATTAATAACTAAAGTGACTGAATTAGCATATCTCAAGTATTTTGGTTTTCCTATAGTGAATCAAGATCGGAATTGGACTCTTCATATTTGTTGCCAGACTTGTATGTCAAACTTAAGCCACTGGCTTAATGGAAATAGATCATCAATGCCCTTTGCTATTCCGATGATCTGGTGTGAGCTGACAAACCATGCTACCGATTGCTATTTTTGTATGACAAACGTATGTGGATTTTCAAAAAAAAAATAAGCACAAAATTCAATATCCCGACATATCTTCAGTTAAACGACCCGTTCCTCATGGCGAAAATTTACCAATTCCCGTTTCACCATTGCCACAGGACTTAGATACAGAACTTGGACGTTGTGCTGTTGATGACGCTATAGAAGAGAATATTATATCCCGTAAAAGAAGCAAAGAGTCTCCTGTGTATCAGATTTCCGAAGAAAAGAAAAAAACACATTTGATCGAGCAGCCTGAACTTAATGATTTAGTGCGTGACCTTAACTTATCTCAACAACATGCAGAACTTTTAGCGTCAAGGTTACAGCAGTGGAATTTACTGGCCAAAGATACAAAAGGTCACCGCGTTTAGATACCGTAATGAAGAGTTTGCCTATTTCTTTACATTACTGTACTGTAAAAGATTGGCCGCAAAGAGGTGATTTCGTGTCGGGTGAAGCTAACATCAAGAATATACCTCTAGTTGACCCTTGTAAGGTTTTGCTGCCCCCTTTACACATAAAACTCGGATTGATGAAAAACTTTGTTAAAGCTTTAGATAAGAATAGCGAAGCTTTTTAAATACCTCAAAGAAGTTTTCCCGAAGTTAAGTGACGCCAAGCTAAAATAAGGAATTTTCATTGGACCCCAAATCCGAAAAATTCTGAAGGACAAGCAGTTTGAAGAGAAACTAAACCCCGTTCAACGTAAAGCCTGGATATCATTTAGAAGCACTGTCACGGATTTTTTAGGAAACAAAAAGTCTAACACGTATGAGGAACTAATCGACGAGTTGCTAGAAAACTACCAAAGAATGGGTTGCAGATTGTCACTAAAAATTCATTTTTTACATTCACATTTGAGTTTTTTTCCACAAAATTTGGGTTCCGTCAGTGATGAACAGGGAGAGAGGTTCCACCAAGATATTTTAACAATGGAACAGAGATATCAAGGCCGCTGGGATCCTGCAATGATGGGGGATTATTGTTGGTTCCTAATGAGAGAAAGTAATAGAGAATACAAGAAAAAATCGCCATTTGCAAAGAGGAAATCTACAAAACAGTTTCAATAGTTATATGTAATTATTACACGATATAATAAACGTCTTACATAAAGTATTAACTTTTTTTATTTTTAAATTTTATCAGTATATTAGTCAACAGGGCATTTTTCAAATATTTCTTCAAAGAGACTTTTTTTTGATGTAACTGGAAAACTGTACGTGATGTGTTTTTTTACCTTCTAATTCAAACTTAGGAACCTTCAAAGATAATGATGCACGCATAGCCAAGACAGTTGCATTTTTTCGCTTTTTATTTGTAGACTTGTGTTATCAAAATCGTAAAATGGTCATATTTACGACCTGAAGAAATACGATGTCAGATGAAATAAGAACTTCAACTTTGGATCACACCACTGCTCAAATGCAGTATAAAAGAATCAGCACCACCAACGCATGAGTTCAGTCAATTCAGTTCAATTGAGATTGGAGCATTAATCCACTACAGAAAAGGAAGGCGACATCCCCGTTAGGAAGAGACTATCAAGGAAACCTGAAGGACCAGCGCTGCAATTGGTATATTCATTTAATTTTAATTACTAATATTTATTTCTTTTATTTCAGTACAATAAACAATTGTTGTAAAACACGAAACTGCATTGTTTTAATAAAAAAGTATATATTAAAGAGAGGAAGTTAACAACAACCTCCATTAATATATAATTATATAAGCATTAAGTATATAAAGTCATACAAGTAATAAAGAGGATCCTGTTCAGAGATATAGTGGTCACGCAATACGTATTTTTTTTAGTCTTAATAAATTTTCATATAAGTATTAAATGTTTTAAGTCATACAAGTTGTTAAATCCAAACAAATACTCCTCTGCATTACTCCCACAAATTACATAAAGTGATAGAGGCGTAATGCAAAGGAATATCAACCGCCCCAACTTCACTCAACAGGCGAAAGAGGAGAAACGAAAAGAATACAATTTTCCTGGGTTTTTCGCAGCAAAGGCATATTATGCCGCCAACACAGCAGACGGTTTTATAACAACACTGCAGTGAGAGATTCTTATTAAAGTGGACAAACACAGGAGAAGAAACCTCAACTCATCACTTTAATCAACAACATCAAACCAGGATGTTGGACAAACGCGTAAAGCGCGAGAGTTATCATATCTTCCCCGACCCTTCTGCTGTACAACAAGTCGCACATTCCTGGAACAATGAAGCGACAGGCAAATACTAATTTTTCGTCTATGTGCTTATGCAAAAAACTCAGCGATCATTGGTGCCGCACATAGAAACCGCTATACGTAGACGACTGGCTGACGCCACGAGAGAAAAAATCAGAAGCAAGGCGGACAGTTTTTCGGCTGGCCAGCAGTCGGTAGTTGGTTGCGAACTAGCAAAGCGAACACTTGTATAAAATAAAAATAAAAAACAGTCTAAGTTGAATACCACGAAACTAAATAAGTGTTTCTTTTAAACATAACTCGAGCGCTTCAGAATACAGAAGCTTTAGAAAACAACTCGACGTCCACCACAGACGATTTCGACCACGAAAGCAGTGCAAATGTAGCTACCACACCTGAAAATATTTTGCAAGAAGTCGGTCCAGAATCTACATGCAACACAATAAATCGGAAGGGTATTTATTCGCGGACAGGTCTTGCCGTTGTGCTCACTATGCACACTGGTTTAATTAAGGTGAAGCAACAAAAGTTGGAGATAGAATCAAAAATGAAAGATTGTCAGCTATCTTTAAAAGAAAAAGAATTTGATTTACAATACGAAAAATTTTTATTTGAAAAAGAAAAATGTAATTCAGAAGAGAGAAAAAGAATACTAGAAATTGAAATGAAAGAAAAATTGGCTTTCAGAGAGCTTGAAATGAAGGAACGAATAGCAATGGAGGAATTAGAAATTAAAAAATAAAACTATACATATATACTACATAAAATTAAACAATTTTATCTTTATTGTTTACAAAATGTGTGTTACGGATTGCCAATGCATTGCCCACTCTCTCGTCACACTATTATACAATTACCAGTGAATTGCCCACACTCTGGTCACAGTGTTTTTCTTTGCAATAAGAATCAATTTTGTATTGCAGGCATACAAAATCATGAATATCATCAAATTTAACGTCAATATAAGTGAATATTAATAAAAGATATCAATATAAGTGAATATTTAATAGTGAACATTTACCTACATATTCATTTAATTGTGTTTTCATTGTATTATTTAAGTTTGTCTCTTTGCTGTGTTTGTTTCAATCATATATGTACATTTATGCAAATAAAAAGATTGAATATTTTGTGACCGAGTATCAATTTATTGTCTTATTTAATTTTCTTTTTTTGCTATACATGTGTTCGATAAAGTTTTTATTTAAGGAACGAATCCTAAAATACATTCTTGCTCTGAAAAACAATTATTTTTTTACTTTCGGGCTACAATTTACAAAATTACTTAAATCTAAGTGTTTCTGGTGGTAATTTGTACATATATGCAAATCAGTACCATTTACATCGTCAAATACTGCTTGCAAGGCTCTCATATGCTCCATCAACATATCTGTTGGTTTTGAGAGTCCTCCTTCAGAAAGGTGATCCACCCAGGTATAAGACGAACAATTTTCTGAATTGGCACAAATTTCGGGGTTGTCTTTACTCAAGTTTGTGGCAGATGTACCCTGCCAAATTTTCAAGCCCGTCGTTGTTGAGAATCTTCAAGTCATCATTTTTTTCAATTGGGTCAGTGGAATTTAGATCAACTGACACACGTTGAAAAATACTGCCTGCAAAAATATAATAATAATACATACATGCTTATAAATAAAGGGAATAAATTGTTAGTTAAGATTATTATTACAATTAGGATAAGAAACAGTGGTTTAAACGAGACTCCATCCTTTTCTGCCGTTCATTAGCCTATGCAGGAGTTAATCTGGTTAACGTGAGAAAAGCGCTAGGTAGCAACTTTGTTAGACTCCGCGAACTTAAACCTGTAAGAGTGTTTGGTTATAAAAGTAAAATTATTGTAATCAAAATCCTATAATTACCCATTTCAAACTGCAAATTTCTTTCACATTCGAAGGCGCGCGCGAATAATAAGTCAACCGTGACGTCACCAAGAACAGCTGACTGAAAGCAAACATGCGCATTGCGCAATCTTATTTCTATCATTCTTGACATCTGGTGCTAATTTTTCAAGTCACTCGAGCCTAGGGTTGCCAACCGTACTTTATTATAAAGTATTATACTTTATTTTCCAAAAGTATACTTTATACTTTTGTATAAAAATAAAGCATCGAAAATACTTTATTTCATTCATTCATAAGCGAACAACTATTTATCGATAGTTTAAGTTCAATTAAAATGAACGTACGATGAAAATTATCATTAATTGCTAAACACACCGATACATGCTACTGGTGCCATCTCTTACAAATATATGGCATGTGCTATCGCTTAAACATCAAATTATTCGTGCCATCTCTTACAAAAGTCAAGTTTTCTGTCCATTGCAAAGTAAATGTTTCTTTTTCCAAAATATGTTCTTCTGATAGTGATATACCAGCTACGCCAAAAAAACGAAAATCAGCAAATTAAAAGTTATGCAAAAATACAAACCCGAGTGGGAAAAACAGTACGGATGGGTAACAAGTGATTCCCAAAATAAAACTAATGCAAGGTGTACAATCTGCGCAGTGAATTTTACAATCGGTTCAGGTGAATTATTTCATTTAATATTATGAATATATTAACGCGGTCTGTGTAGTTTTTTATTTCTGTTATGATATATACATGCTTACAGTGATATTTAAGTTAAAGTATAATTCACTATGAAGTGTTCTATATAAAATATTATTGCTTTGGTTAATTTTCCTTTTTATACATAGATTAAGCAACATCAAGAAACTCAAAAACACAAGTTTAAAACTGAAGCCAAAAAAACATCTAGTGTATTAAAAAATTTCCTTACATCAAGTACTGAGTCGAATTCTTCAGCATCAAGTGAAAGTAACAATATTACAGCAGTGGAATTAGCATTAACTTTTCACACAGTGAAACACAACTTATCTTACAACAGCATGGAAAAGAAGTGGAGTCACGAGAGGAAGAAGCTCCTTATAGAAGTACGTTTGCAACATGAACCAGAATTTAGTGCAAAGAAGAAAAAAAGGAATACAATTTTGGAACAAATAATGCGGGAGATTCGGGATGTTGAAAGCACATATCCATTTTCTAAAGATGAAGCGACTAGATGTTTTATCAACATAATGGGCACGTATAAAAGAATCAAGAAACGTAACAACACATCTGGTGAGAGTTCTACAAACTGGGAATTTTTCGATGCCTTAGACGAGGTATTCGGCAGCCGCAGTAGCGTTCTTGTGCCAAGTGAAATGGTCGAAAGTTCACTTCATAATTTAATAGAAGATTTAACAAGTGATGGCCCTTCGACACCTTATTCCAGAGAATTGTAGAAAATTCACAATAATTCTTAATTTGTTTACTCTAATAGGCTGAAGTCTTTTTAAGTTGAATTAAAACCAAATATCAATGCAATAAATTTATTGTTATTAATTGAATTCAATAAAACATGTTAAAACAAAATGCTCTTAACTAATAATTTAATTGATAAAGGTACATATGTACGTACTAGGCTGATAATAAAGTTGCCAATGCATCTCTCTTTGCTTTTGCATCTCTCGGTCCTGATAAAGTGGTTTCTTCGAGCGTTTCAAATTCGATGATGTTTGTTTCTTCTAATATTTCATCAGTATTGCTGCCTTCATTTACAATAATAATGTTATAAATTATCATACACGCCATTGTTATTAATTTTGGCATATATGGACGTTGAACTTCAATATATTTTAGTATTCTAAATTTCTTTTTTAAAATGCCAAATGCCTGTTCCACAACAACCCGAGTTGAGCTTAGAATTACATTATACTTTATTTGCATTGGTGTTAAGAATCCGTTATCACGATAAGGTACCATAATAAACTTTTCCAACGGATAACCTCCATCGCCAAAAAAAATGGTAATTGGAATAAATATTAATTTCTTTATTAATTATGGCCTTCCTGATAGAACTCATTTGCCATACCGAAGCGTCATGGCATGCACCAGGGCAACCAATAAATACATTTATGAATTTCATGCGACTGTCGACAATAGCCTTCCAAAAAAGTATTCAACTTAAAAATTATAAGTTAGGGTAAAAAACTTCAAATATTTATTTGAGCGAGGATTGAGTATGTTCCCTTTCGGTTACGATAACTGATTTCATCTTTGATTGGTTGTGAAATTGGAACATGTGTTCCATCAACGCACCCTAGAACAAAGGGGAATGAATTGAAGCGCAGAATTGAAAATTCTTCACTGATTTGCTTTTGTTCAGCTGCAGTTTTTGGAAATATTATAACATCTCCCTTTAAGCGGCAGATCATTTTTATTATTTTAACAAAAATTTTATATGCTAGGCCAATTGCTACACCAAAACGATCGCTGACGTCTCGAAAAGAGCAATTGTTGCCCAGCGTCCAAATCGTTATTTGTAATGATTTTTCCAATGAAATTCCAATTCGTTCTGTTGTGTGCGGAGGCCACCAAGGATTTATCATGCACTTCTAAAGAGTTTCTTTGCAATTTTTTTTACAACTGTTTATTTGAAGAAGGTAAGGTAAAGCATCAATGTGGATGTAATTTTGTATTCCTTACCTAGTGCAATAATGTAGATAATAACCCTAAAAATGTCAAAGCATTGGAAAATTACAAATTACTTAAGAAATATAACGGAAATTGAAGAAAAGGATTCAGAATATGATTAACAAGAAACTTCAATAGTAAGTACATAATAAATGGGTTTCCTTATTTGGGAAAGGATGAAAGGAGAGACCGTTCAATGCCCCTTGGGGAGTTCGTTGTCCTAAAGCTAATGGATCTATTTACAGGATGCGGAAGAAACGTAACAACGCATAATTTTTTCACGAGTGTTTCATTAGCCAAAAAATTACTTTGAAAAAAAAAAACTACAATTGTTGGAACCATTCGTGGAAACAAAAGGGAGTTACCAAAGTTAGCCAAAGAAAGAAAAGATAAAATGGCTAGATTTTCAAGCAAATTATATAAATCAAATTACATTACTTTGACAGTGTATAAAAGTAAGCCGAAAAAAAAGTGCTTGTCCTAAGTTCTAAACATAACTCAATAGAAATAGAAAAAAGCAACAAACGTATACCAGAAACTATTAGATTTTATAATCGTACAAAATTTGGTGTACATGTGGCAGACCAGATGGCAAAAAATACAGCGTGAAGTCGAAAAGTCGTAGGTGGCCACTGCAGGTATTTTTCAATATATTAGATCTAGCTGGAATAAATGCTTGGATTTTGTACAAAGAAACAACGGGTGAAAATATTTCGAGGCAAGAATTTTTGTTCCAGTTAGCTTCAGAACTCGGAGATGCATATAAAGAATCTCAAGAAAAAAAATGTTTATCAACACCCTCTTCAACCTCTCATTTGCCTGTACGAAAAGCTTGCCAAATCAAATTTTGTAAAGGTTATAAAACAACAAAAATTTGTTCGAAGTGCGAAAAATATGTTTGTGGAAAATGCACATTCCAGACTAAAATAATTTGTAAGCAATGTGAGGAAGCCGAATAGAGTATATTATATATACATGCATAACATTCTGTATATAAATTTTGTCTTATTTTTTCTTTTATAATGAATTTTAGAAATTATATAAATTTATTTTACGAATTTTCATGAAAACTTTTTATTTTATATATATTCGGCAATAAATCAACAATTATCTGCATTGAATAATAAAATCCATAACTTTTATAATCACCGGTCAATTTGACCGCGCGAGTTACATTCCGTACCCAAATAAATACATTGTAAACACACTATAAACATATATATTTCCATAAGTTACATTCCATACCCAAATAAACGCATTGTAAACACACTATAATAATAGAATAATAAACATACATATTAAACATATCCCAATTTCCATATCCACACTTTCCTATACATTCCTATATATATTAAACATATCTTACTATCCAGATAGCACCTTTTTGTACCTACCCCATTTTTGGGATGACGCTTAGCTTTTAGTTGAAAACGTGTCTGAAGAATTCAGTTAATAAAAGATATATAAAAAAAGAGAAAATTCATTTTATTCCATTTTCATTTCATTGAGTACGGTTGGGTACAAAAACATAAGTGGCGTAGTCGGCAAACGAACCGAAAAAGTCCGTGACTAGATAAAAAAACTATAATTTCTAAGCCAATTCAAAAAAAAAAAATACATACACACCATATATCAATAAATGACGCACAAATTTGATGTAAACAGAAATATGGACAATGAACAAATTGAAGAGCTTCAACTGATAATCAGTCAACAAGAAGCCATTATTGATCAACAACGGCTGAAACTTCAAGAGCTTGATAATACAGTCAAGACTCAAGCACACCATATACAAAACCAAGGTGCTACAACAGCAGCAATGCAGGATTTAGTACAACAACAATATTTATATCTAAATAATAGAGACAAATTACAACAGTTTCGCCACTTGAAACCGTTGGAAGGAACAAGCCATCTAATGCAGTTTACAAAATCCGTGGAAAGAACATTAGGCTTATGTTCTGATGATGCAGCTGTACAGGAGTTTGGACTACAAATAATAATCCAGGAAAAAATATGCGGTGATGCAGCTAAATGTCTCCGTGAAATAAGGGAAAGCGCTACTTGGGAAGAAATAAAAAAGAAATTGAAAGAACATCTTCATCCAAGGACAACGTATGGCGAAATATATAATAAGTGTAGATATATCAAAGTGAGTAATTTACGAGAACTTTTAAGTATATTCATTACAGCAAAATACGATCTGTTAGAACAACAATTTTTTGACGATGAAAAAAAAGATATGTATGAACCACATAATATAGAACGAGACTTAATTGACCTTCTCTTAGACAAAATACATCCAAAATTAAGGTTAAAACAGAGGATCGAAAGAAAACAGCATTCAGTACCCCTCATGGTCATTTTGAATTTGTCAGAATGCCGTTTGGGCTTAAAAACGCTCCAGCCACTTTCCAAAGGCTGATGAACTCAGTTTTGAAAGAACATATTAATAAAACATGTGTGGTATATCTGGACGATATACTTATCTTTAGCACATCTTTAGAAGAGCACTTAAACAGTATAAGAATCATATTTAATACTTTATTAAAGGCAGGCTTGAAAATCCAAGTTAATAAATGTAATTTTTTGAGTAAACAAACACAATTTTTGGGTCATACTCTTACTTCTCAAGGAATAACTCCTAACGATAAAAAAGTAGAAGTAATACAAAAACTTAAATTGCCAACCACTGAAAAACAAATTAAATCATTTTTAGGAGCAACAGACTACTATCGGAAATTTATCCGAGATTACGCTAAAGTTGCTTATCCGATGGTTTATTATCTAAAAAAAGATAACAAAATCAATCTAAATGACCCAAACTATATCACATCTTTTGAAAAATTAAAAGAATTAATAACAAAGTATCCATTTCTTAATTACCCAAATTTTAACAAGCGATTCAAGCTGACAACGGACGCAAGTAATTTTGCGGGTTGGGTACGAAATGCTGTACTATACAATATTCTGTTTACAAAATCCTGTATGCGAAATTCTGTATTTAAAAATTCTGTATTATAAAATTCTGTATCTAAAATTATGTATTTCAAAATTCTGTAAAAAATATTCTGTACTGACGAAATTCTGTATTGACAAAATTCTGTATTTAAGTGCGCACTTTTTTATAAAATTCTTTGTATTTCTTATCATTTATTTACAGAATTACGTAAATACAGAATAACCTACCTGGTTTTGTTTGAATTTCTAATTAACTCTGCTTTGCTTTTACTTCTTTTTAATTGATTTCATTGTCGTAAGAATTGTGAAAGCAACTAAAGCACGTGTCGTTTTTGCTCAATATTTTTTCATTAAAATATTTATTCGTTATGTCACAAATACAAATTATAACTTCCAATAAAGGAGGAAAGAAATTGTTCTTAAACGGCTATTTTTATTATTTTGAAAGAAAGACTCAAATGGAAACTTGTAATTGGGCGTGTTCTAAAAGATTAAAATATAAGTGCAAGTCCAGAATTGTAACAAAGGTGTTGGCGAACAATCACGTTATTGTTAAACTACCCGCGGACCATTGCCACGAACCAGCTCCCAATGAGTTACCAATTGCAACAATTAATAATAAAGTAAAGCGCATGGCTCGGAGAAGTCACTTAGCGCCAAGTCAGATAATACAAAGAGCTACAGTGGAAGCAGAGCAGAGCTGTCGGGACTATTTACCATCCCGAAATGCCCAAAAAGCTAGAATTCGAAGATCAAGGCAGGAAGCACCTCGTTTTCGAGAACCACAAACTTTGGAGGACATAGATATTCCTTTAAATTTATATACTCTGGAAGGAGAATTATTTGTATTGGTGGAAAAGTTCACAGAGAGGGATGAATGTGTAATTATTTGTGGTACGAAGACGTGTTTAAAGTTTCTGAGTCAGAGTTCTTGCTGGGTTGTTGACGGAACATTTTAAATTGCCCCGAAAATAATGAGACAGCTTTTTACAATTCATGGCATAGTGGAAGGTGAAACATTCCCCTTCGTGTTTTGCCTTATGAGCCGCAAGTCCAAAAAACTATACGAGGTTTTATTTCAAGAATTGTTCCGAATCGCATCCGAGTACGGCGAAAATTTTCAACCAGAAAGAATTATCAGCGATTTTGAAGTTGGACTGATATCGGCGCTAAGAAATTCTTTCCCGGGCACAGATTTGCGTGGCTGCTTTTTCCACTTCGGTCAAATAATCTGGAGAAAAGTTCAAAAAGAAAGGTCTGCATTTAATAAATGTATCTGCGTAATCTTCATTTACTTTTATTGCTTTTAGACTGGTTGAAAAATATGGAAATTATGAGAACTTTTCGTTGCAAGTTCGAATGCTGAAAAGCCTAGCTTTTGTTCCTCCTGATGAAATCTCGGAATACTACAACAGTCTTTGTAGTATTTTAGATGATTATGACATGCTGAGACTCGCAAATTGGTTTGAAAGGAACTACATTGGTAAATTTGATGCACATACACCGTCGAACTGTCATCGTAACCGGTTGCTTTTCGCTCTGTGCTTATTGAGTTTGTTAAAACGGTATAACGGTTTGTTCTGCGTTTATATTACGCTCGTGCTTTGTTTGTGAATTAATTTTTTATCGTTTTATATCTTTTCAATCACTTAATTTCTTAATTTGTTAAACTAAAATTCGCGTTTACTATGGCCCCTGGGGCCACCAAATTAGGGGATAATAGGTTTTCCCTATTATCTCCAATAATGAAAAAGAAAAGAAAAAAACCAAATCCGATCCCGTTAGACCAATTTCCAGAATTACCAGTCTCAAACACGGATGATCCAAAATTTTTGGTCATGTCATCGCTGGACGACAACAAGCCACTTAATTCGTTATCATGCTTCGCTACGTATAAAGGTATTCAAGCAATCAGTAAGGAAGTAAGTAAAGTTACTGAGCTACGTGATGGTAGCCTACTGCTCTTTGTAAATAACAACAAAACAGCTAGCAAATTTCTTTCTGCAAAAATTTTACCTGGCGGAGGTCATATCAATGTCAAGCTTCATAATACTTTGAATACGGTTAAAGGCACCATATACGCCCCATTCCTGAATAACTTATCAGAAGAAGATATTGTTGATGGTCTTAAGGAGCAGGGTGTTTCTGCTGTACATAAGTTTTCACGAATTGCTGACGGCTCCCGTAATCCTACGGGTGTAGTTTTATTAACTTTTGATAAATACAAACTTCCTGAAAGAATTGATGTTGCCTGGAGGAACCTCACTGTCCGTCCGTATTACCCTAATCCTATGCGTTGTAAGCAATGTCAATTAATTGGCCACACAGCAAAATACTGACGTAATTCACCTTCTTGTGTCTCATGCAACCTCCCTTCCGATCATACCCCACCTACTGAATGTAAGAGAATAATGTGTGCAAATTGCTCGGGCGACCACCCGGCATCATCTAATACTTGCCCTAAATATCAACAATCCAAAGAAATATTAAAAATTAAAACTATTTATAAATGTAGTATGCGTGAAGCTGTTACCAAGTATAAAATTCAATTTTCTCATACAACTTCTAATGCAAACTCTTTTGCCTCTATAGCTAAAATTTCTAACAATACTAATCAAATCAATAATGAAACAACACCTAATAACAAATCCAACAATCCTACCAAAACTAATCTAACAACAACTACAGACATCAATTCATCTAAACAATCCCTTCCAACCCATCCTACCTCCTCTTCTGTCACTTCTCCTTCCCCTCTCTTTTCCCCTTTATCCATCTCTGACTAGATCCTCTTGCATTACCCAATTTTCCTTCTTACAATGAAGACATTTAGTTTAAATAAAATATTCGTAGCTTAACTTTTTTCTTTTATAAGTTTACATATGATATGATTACACTTCTTCAATGGAACATTAACGGTTATGTTAATAATTATATTAACTTAGAGTTACTTATGGGATCGTACAATCCATCTATTATCCTGTTGAATGAAACTCACCTATCTTATAATGCCTCAGCTTTTACCCCTAGGGCTTATGTGGGATATTTTATTAATCTCCCACATAACACCACCAACAAGCAGGGAGTTGCCATCCTAGTTAAAAGAAATCTACCTCACGTATTACTTCCCATACCCCTTTAAATTTTTTCTTCTGTAGCTATTGAGATCCTCGCCCCCTATAAAATTTCAATCATCTGTGCTTATTCCCCTCCTGATCAATCATTTTCTACTACTGAATTTTTAAATCTTATTCCTTCCGGTTCAAATCCTTTTATCTTGTGTGGTGACTTCAATGCTTGGAGTCCCCTTTGGGGCTCTGCTTCGGCTAACTCCAAGGGACGTAGCATTGAGGATGCCTTACTAAGATCCAACTGCATTGTTTTAAATGATGGTTCCCCCACCCATTTTTCCACTCACTCTACCTTCACTAATATTGATCTTTCCATATGTTCTGCCTCCCTCTCCTCAAAAATATCCTGGTGTTGTATTGATGATCTCCATGGCAGTGATCATTTTCCCATCCTTTCCAAAATATCTACTTCTCGCCCTCATTCATTTTTTAAGCCCAGGATTCGGTTTAAAACTGATTCGGCTGATTGGGATAGGTTTGAAGAAGCCTGTTTTTCGCATTCACGTTATTTCCCCTTTTCTTCCAATATAAATCAAGAGGCTTCTAGAATCCAAAAAATTATACGTTCTGCTTCTAACTATTCTTTTCCCCTTTCTTCTTCTAAACCAGTCAAGCTTGCTCCTCTTTGGTGGAATAATGAGCTTTCTGCACTAAGAAATCTGAAACAGATCGCATGGCATCAATTTAAACGTTTACGTTCTAGTGCAAACTTAATAGCTTACAAAAAATCCAATGCACTTTTTCGCCATAAAGCTAAGGCTGCTAAGGTTCATTGTTTCCAAGAATTTACGAATAATATCACTTCTTCTTCGGATTCTAGAAAAATCTGGACTGATATGAAAAGACTGGCTGGTTTATCACCTTCTTCTCCTATCACTTATTTAAATACTCCTCGGGGCACTCTACTATATCCCAAAGATATAGCCTTAGAGTTTGCCACCCACTTTTCCAATATTTCTTTGGACTCCAATTTCTCTTCTGATTTTTCCTCTAGTAAACTTTCTTCTCTTTGCTCTCCTTACCTTCCTCCTTCCACCTTATCTCAATCAGCTGAATATTTAGATGCCGATATATCTGAACTTGATTTTAATTTAGCCCTCTCGTCAGTCAAGGGCAAAACTCCTGGCATTGATAAAATCTCTTACCTTATCATCAAGCACCTTCCTCCATTCCTTATATCCCGTCTAGTCAAACTTTACAATAGTATTTTTCTCAGTGGCAACTACCCTGTCCTCTGGAAGACTAGCGCGATTATTCCTATTTTAAAACCTGGTAAACCTCCTGGTGTGGTCAGCAGTTATCGTCCCATTTCCCTTCTTCCTTGCCTTGGTAAATTGATTGAAAAGATTATTGCTACTAGACTCGCCTGGTATGCTCAATCTAATAATCTCATTTCGCACAACCAAGTTGCGTTCAAGAGGGGGCAGGGTACGTTGGATGCTCTCCTGCACCTTGATCACTTTATCTCTGATACTCTGTCCCACAAAAATCATGTTTCTATTCTTTCTTTAGATTTCCTAAAAGCATTTGACAGGATTGGGATTCATGTAGTGTTAAGACAGCTTAGTAGGTGGAGAGTGGGTTCTCGTATTTTTAACTTTGTCAAATCTTTCCTATCCAACCGTAAATTAAGTGTTATCATATCCAATGTTTCATCCCTCTGTTCTACCATTAGATAATGGTACCCCACAAGGGTCACCGCTCTCGGTGATCCTATTTACTATTGCATTTGATGAAATCAGTACCATTCTATCAGATTTTGTTACTATCCGGCATCAGATTTATGCTGATGATTTAATTTTATTCTCAAAAACTTCAAATTTGACTTCAGTAACAATTACTTTCTCTGAAATTTTATTGCGTCTTTCTCGTTGGTCCTCTACTTCAGGCACATCAATATCTTTTCCTAAATCGAAACTTTGTCATATTTGTAAAAAACATCAATGTACTATCCCAACGCTCACATTTGATAATACAAACATTTTGTGTACAGATAGTATTAAGTTCCTTGGTATTGTATTAGACTCTAAGTATACATTTAAGAAACATTGTCAGTATATAAGAAAAAGACTTTTTGTTAATTTAAATATTATTAAATACCTCTCATGTAAGCGCTCACTCATCGGCTCGGCTTTACTGGTCAACGTCACTAAAGCCCTCATCTCATCTGTAATTAATTATGGCTTGGAAATTTATGGACATCATTCTAAGAATCATCTAAAGATGCTTGCTGCGCCCTATCATTCTTCAGTTCGTTGTTCTCTTCGAGTGTTTCCAACATCGCCAATTAAAAACATACTGACGGAAGCTGGCCTACCTTCTCTAAAAGATGCAGTGGAAGATAGCTTAAATAAGCTTTATTCAAAACTCATACTCAGCACGAACTTTACTATATAAAAGGACTTTCAATCATCACTTTGCAGAAAGAGGTCTCCTAAAATACCGTCTTCTATTTTTAAAAGTGCTTTGTTTGCTAAAACCAATGAGTTGCCGCTTAAAATATTGCTGCCTTGCAGTAAATATATTCCACCGTGGAAAGTAAATGAATCTTCTTTCATTAGTGATCTTACTTTTCTTCGCAAATCCATCACTCCAAGCACTGTGTATAAATCTCGATTTTTGGAATTATCTGCGCACTTCAAATCTTTTGGTTGGCAGTTTATATATACTGATGGCTCCAAATCGTCGCATACATCTTTTGCTGTAGTTGATGATAACCAACAAAGAATATCGTATGGTTTATTATTTCCATTTCTGTTCAATTTTTACCGCTGAAGCTACGGGTATTCTCAAAGCTGTCCAGTATGCCCAACAAAACCTTGGTAAATTCATCATCTGTACAGATAGTCTATCGTGTTTTCAAGCTTTAAAAAACCGCAGTAACTACAATGACGTCATTATTGGCATTAGATCGCTGTTGTTTTCGTTAGCACATAGACTAAAAATAATGTGGATACCCGGTCACTCTGGAATCATTGGAAATACTTTTGCGGACTCGGTGGCTAAGGAGGTGTGCATCACTCCAACAACTACATCTGCCTTGTTTGTTAAGAGTGATATAAAACGGCTTATTATTCAACAAAGATCCACTAAATTGGCGCTTGATTGGATGAATTACAGACACCACTACTCTAGAATAAATTCAAATCGTATCAAACCATCCTTTCCGTCATCGCTTTCATCTAATTATATCATTCCATATATCAGACTTCGCATTGGCCACTCCATTATCACACACGCTCACATACTAAATGGCACTCAGATCAACCAATGCCCATTTTGTGATTCAGATTTAAATCTATTGCATCTTCTGCAACATTGTCCAGCACTTCAAACTCATAGACTGTCAAACTTCAATAATACTGATCCAATAATTTTATTGATGGATCCCTCAAGCAACAACATTTCGAAAATCTACAACTTTTTGAAAGACAGCGACCTTCTTCGACGCATATAACATAACCAGTCGGCCGACAGCCCATGATGCTAGTGCTGCGTATTTTCTTAAGTTTGTATAATAATTGTATTATTATGTAAGCTTTTATAAAAATAAAAAAAAAAAAAAATAAATTTTTTCACTTTCAATAAATAAAATAAACACGGCCAACGAGGAATGTTTGAGGTCAATTATTAATAGTGTACGTATTGCCAATACAGTACATGAAGTGCTCCAGGAGGTCAATAGAAACTACTGAAGGGGGTGGGTTCGTCCTGTCAATATTACACGCGAAGAGGAACGATTCTACAAAACTTGCATCAAGCAACTTCAGGAAAAGGATGAGGTGCATTTTTTTAAAAGCTAAAAGAATGAGCGTTGATAACTATAATTTATTGTTGCCGCTATTAAAGCAACGACTGGAACGTTTTTCAAATAGAAAATCAATTCAGCCTGAGACTTGTTTGGCGGTAACATTAATGTAAGTCAATGTAAAATAAGTATTACAGTGGTATACTTAACAATTTCATTTTCTTGGCACAAGGATGTGATTTCAATGTGCTATCGTGGTCTTTCAAACTTGGAGTTTCGACAGTCCGAAAAATAATATATGAAACATTTGACGCTGATTTGATTTGAGATAAATTACATGATGTATATTTGTCAACACCAAACACACACGAACTTCGAGGTATTACAAGCAAGTTCTATATAAAGGCTGGAATGGCGAATTGCTTGGGAGCTATAGATGGGAAGCACATTCGTATAACAAGCCCAAGAAATAGCGGATCGTTGTACTACAATTATAATAAAACGTTTGGCATTGTACTAATGACAGTGAGTGAAGCTAATTACGTGTTCACATACTAGGCCATCCAGGAAAGTGACTACAACCAGTGTTTCGAAGATTGGAAAATCCGTTGGCATAAGTGCATTGCATCGGGAGGGGATTACTTTGAAGGGGATGAAATTGATTTGGAAGAATAAATAAAGAATTTTCAAAATAAATACAATGTCACCTCATTTTTTGGGCACAGTAGTATGTTGATATGGGGGCTCTAGTGACGGTGGAATATTTGCCCGCAGTGACTTGGAAAGAAGTTGCTGAATGGCACTCCGGAAGTTCCTTGTGACACAAACTTACCGGGTACAACGAATAGCTTTCCGCCAGTTACCAGAAGATAAAGACAAATTTAACTTAGCGTTGTCTAAAGCCCATGTGCACATAGAAAACGCATTCGGAATTTTGGCCAATCGATGGAGAGTACTGCATACAACAATACATGCTTGTCCAAAGAATGCAGAAAAAATTTTTTATAATTATAATATATATTATATATATATATATATATATATATATATGACGATATAGACGAATTCATTGCTACAATAAATGAAACAATGAAATAAGTATTTCACTACATTGCAATTTGATACTATTTCCTGTCACTTGTAAATGTTATTAACGAAATGTAAACAAAATAAAATTAATTCCCATACCAATTCTTGGTATTGACACAATTGTAAAAGCAAATAATGTAAATTACTTAGTAAGCATTTCTTATGGTAAATTGTAAACTTTCATTTTAAGAAATACTTTTCAATAAAATGAGTCTGTTTCTGCACTCCTTCAGCGTCACTTCGCTGTAATCAAAATAAGCCTTTGCTTTTCAATTCTTCTTTTTAAAAACCCGTTTTCGGCGGTGCATATCAAAATTGGCGCAGTCGGTTGTCCTTTTAATCCTTAGATTTAAAGGATAGTGATACGAAAACCTTCGGAATACAAAAAAAAAAAAATTTGTATAACACCCAAAAACAACCCTACGATTCTGTAGCCAACTCAGAAGTTGACCAGACCCTCTAGGATATAAAATAATATAAATAAAAAATAAAAGTGAAGTGAAGAGAATTCGACCTAGTGAAATATAAAAAGCCGAATTATCACCACAACATGACCAAAGAAGTGAAGCAAAGTAATAATTTGGCAAAATTTCGCTTACAAGACAGCAGACGTTCGATCAAAGAAGAAGGATGACGCTGGAGCAGACCCAAACACCCAAGGTGGAGTTGATAGAAGAACTCAACACTAAAGAGCAACAACTAGAACAGTTAAGACAAGCATACATAGATTTACAACATAGGCAGACAGTCAACGATAATAATTTACAGCGTATGTATAATAAAAAATATTACGCATTTACCTACATTCACTGGGAGAGATGATGTCACTATAAACTCATTCATAAGCGGCGTAGAATACATATTGTCCAATATAAGAGACGAAGAAACCAAAGCCGAAGCAACAAGAGCAGTGTACTATAGGATAATCCAAGGAGAAGCAAAGGATGTCGTAATAAATCTACCAAACCCCGGTAACTGGACAGAGATAAAAAGGACTCTGAAACTGAGGTATAAACCAGACGTGGAACCGCATGAGCTGTACAGACGAATTTGTAACATAAAAGCAAACACGGTAAGCGAATTAACTATTGAAATTCAAAAAATTAAATATAAGGCAGATGAAATTAAAATATACTATAAAGACGACGTCGGTATAGATTTAAGTAATATAGACAGTTTAATAGTAAACACAATAAAAGAAATGACGCAGGGGACGCTACTCGACAAAATATATGAAGAACAAGACCTGTACAATATTATACAAATCATGACAAGAAGACGATTCGAAGATACCTGTATCAGGACGGAATTTAAAAAATACAGAATGAACAGATGAACTATTTAGGCAGAAGAAAAATTATTACGAAGACAAGCAAGTTGATAAATTCATAAATAGAGACAGATCAGGGCAATTTAAACAAAATAATAACAATTATTATTATATGGTAATCAACATAAAGAGTACAGAGACCATTATTCAAGGCAAAATAGAAATAACAATTTTAATAATAATCGAAACCATTTTAACAATGAACAAAGTCAAATGCCAGGAAACCCTAGACAATATTCAGGCCAAAATCGCTTGAATCACCATAGGCAAGGGCAGGTCGAACCAATGGAAGTAGATAATATCGAAAGAGACTTTAATAATCCTCAAACGCAGGAAACCCTAACACGCAGTTTAGCCAAAATAGCTTAGACTACGGTAGGCAAAGCCAGAAGTAAATTATACTTTAGGGGAAGAAACCACTAATAGCGTTTTTTTTATGAAAGTGCCTCGGAATGTTTACCAAAAATAAAAATGATGATTAAAAATAAAACATATATTGCTCTAATAGACACAGGAGCTAGCTTTAGCCTAATTAACAATGAAATATTCGATTTCGCAAAAGTCTAATTAAAACATCCCATAACATTTAGCACATTAACAAAATATGTCTAAAGTATAGTTTACTTCTGGCTTTGCCTACCGTAGTCTAAGCTAACCAAACAAAGAAGTGATAAACTATGAAGTGCATTCAGAAGCACCGGAAGAATTTAATCTAGCCAAAAATGCAATGGTTAGTTGGAAAATAGCACCATTAAAAGGAAGGATGTATGATTTTATATAAGGCGACTACTAAACTTTTTAAATGCACAAATAAATATTGAAAAAAAGGAAATAATACTTAATGGAAAGCAGAGTAAATTTTTAAATAATCCCTATGAATTTAATAATATTTGTACTCTCGAAACCAGATATTTGTATTTAGACAGGTTAAAATTGGACCATCTAAATGAGGAAGAACATAGAGAAGTTCTTAAATTATTAAAACGATTTAATAAGTTACTATTTAAGGAAGGTGACAAATTAACAAATACAACTGAAATTCAACACGAAATAAAAACTGTTACACAATATCAAATTAATTCAAAATTATATAGATACCCTCAGCATGAAATGGAAGTTAGGAAACAGATCAAAGAAATGGAGGATCAAGGAATTACACAAAAAAGTTATACTAGATATTCAAGCCCACTAATAGTAGTACCCAAGAAGATAGATAACTCAGGTGAAAATAAATATCGCATAGTAATAGATTACAGAAAATTAAATGAGGTTACAATAGACGATAAATATCCGCTTCCGAACATCGATTCAATTTTAGATAAACTGGGCAGAGCACAGTATTTTACAACAGTGGATTTAGCAAAAGGGTATCACCGAATTCTAGTAAGAAAAGAAGATAGAGAAAAAACGGCATTCGTAACGCCACATGGTTTATATGAATTTGTAAGGATGCCATTTCGACTAAAAAAATGCACCAGCCACATTTCAACGGCTGATGAATGAAATATTAAGAAACTACAGTGGAGTCTGTGTATAGTGAACGCCCGGTATAATGAACACCTCGATATAGTGAACGCCTAAAAATTTACATTAAGTACTCTAAATAGTGAACTATCGAAAACTCGAAATAGTGAACAGAGTTTTAAACGCAACGGCAAGCATAAACTGTTAAAAAAAAACTTAAACAGAAATAAAGTCGGGTATTCCCCGAAATTGCTCATTTTATGTTTTTTACTGGAAAAGCTGCTGCTATGTATTTGGTGCCAGTCTTTATTTGTCTCTTGTCGGGTGCAAAGCACTTCTGAGTGAATGTGTACTGTTGTATGTATTTTTAAAAGTGTTTATGTGCTAATAAATTAAGTGTTATCATGCCTGTGAGGAAATTCCTTCCATTAAAGCAAAAACTTGAAATTGCTCAAAAACTCGAGAAAGGTGCTAGTGTTTCATCCTTAGGAAAGATTTATGGTGTGGCCAAATCAACAGTTTCGGGAATAAAAAAAATGCTCGTGGTATTATATCCCACCAGGCAGTCGGAGCATCTAAGCGGAAGACTCTTAGGAAAGGCGAGTATCCCCGCATGGAGAAGATGTTATACAAGTGGTTTATAGCTCAACGAAACAAAAATTGTCCAGTTACTGGGGAAATGCTTAAGAAAAAAGCAATGAAGCTGCACGCTGACTTTAAGGAAAAAGAAGGTAGCTTTCATGCCAGCCCCGGTTGGTTATCTGGATTTAAAACTCGCTTTGGAATCCGACTTTTAAAAGTGTGTGGCGAGAAACTTTCATCGGATATCCAGGCAACTGATCCCTTTAAGCATAAACTCAGAAACATTATTTACGAATTGAAGCTTTCCGAGGACCAAGTATATAACGCAGACGAGACCGGCTTGTTTTGGAAAATGCCTCCTGATAGAACGTATGTCAGTCAAACAGAAAAAACAGCTCCGGGAAGAAAAGCAGAAAAGGCCAGAATTACTTTTCTTGCATGTACAAATGCAACTGGTCAGCATAAAGTCAAACCGTTAATAATTGGGCATGCCAAGAAGCCGCGCTCTTTTAAGGCTTATGACATCCCGGTAGACTAACGGAACTCTAAGAATGCATGGATGACTGCCAACATTTTCAGAGAATGGTTTCACCATTGCTTCGTCCCTCAGGTACATTTATAATGTAACTCCTGACATTTTTGCAGAGTATTTATTCGTTTTTAATTGATATTAGGTTCATAAGTATTTACTACAGAAAGGATCACCAGCCAAAGCTATCCTTTTGCTTGATAACGCCCCTTGCCATCCTCCAGAAGATGAACTTAAAACTGCTGATGGATCCATATTCGTGATTAATATGCCTCCAAATGTAACGCCTTTAATTCAGCCTATGGATCAAAATGTGATTCGCTTAACTAAGCTGTATTACAAAAAGCATCTCCTGCTTTTAGCTGTAGGAAAGGATGACATCACACAATTTCTAAAACATTTAACTTTAAAGGATGCTGTATCATTTTAATGCTTGCTTGGAATCAGCTGCAGGCAAATGTAATAGTAAAATGTTGGAAGCCTTTATTAGAATGCTTAAATACTACAGAAGCAAATGAAAGCGAGGATGAATACGATGATATTCCTTTGAGCTTACTTCGTCAAAAAATATACCAGGAAAAATGGAAAGAAGTTCATGATATATAGGGTCTGTTGCAAGTTGTATTACCGGAGGTAATTTTATTCACCCTCTTGACAAGCACCTGTTAATTGAGTTTTTATGTGAACATTATTTGTTTTAGGAAATCTACACTGAACAAGATATTGAGAAGTGGAATTCAATCCAAGTTGACGAAGAAATTGATTTAGATAATTATGCCATGGATACTGAAAAATCTTGTGATGACAGCCAAGGCGAAGGACAGATCGGAAATTCAATAAAAGCTACTGAAGCCATTAAAAGTATCGATATAGCTATAGCATGGGCTGAAGCTAACACCACTGACTATGCTGGCATACTAGTACTGAAAAGTCTACGCGAAAAAGCGGTTCAAAAGTCAATTTCCGAAATCAAAAAGCAAACATCTATTCGTAAATTCTTTCAATAATATGTATGTATTTTTCAAAAAATTACTTTATACATATAACGTGTTTTGTTTACATAAACAAACATGAATTTAAAGCTAATAAACCAAGTTAAAAAAAATGTGAACCTTAATATAGTTCACTATATCCAGACTCCACTGTATGTGATTTTTTTTTTTTAATTTTTGAAATCATTATCTGAGGAATTGTTTTTTTTTATTTTTGAAATCATTATTATAAATTATAGTTAGTTTTAAGAAGAGAAGACTTTGGATGTTTAAATTAAACGAAATGTGATGAATAAAATCAAAAATATAAAAAAACCAAAACAAAAAAACCAGCAATTTTCATTTTTAGAAAAATATATATTGCAGACCAAAGTAGATAGGTATTATGCAGTCCGATTGGTCTATGCATAAGACAGTCAAATGCATAGACCAAAGTAAATAGCTTTTGTTCAGGTCGATTGGTCTATCGCAAATATCGTAAAACAGCTGTTAACTTTTACATGCATTTTATTTTACGACAATCTTGCACCCAAAAATTTTGCGTAGATAATTCACTGAAAGCAAATGTGCGAACAGCAACGATAGATCACAAAAAGGAATGCGCAAAAATGAGCTGTGAGCGAAACACTCATGTTTTACAGTTATGATTTCGAGTGTCTTCAACTTTTAGGCATGAGCAGAGCATTGAGCACAGATCGCTGGTTTGTTTTGTAGTCGCTTGATTTCAGTTGTTAGTTGATGCCTTAAAAGGAATAAGCAAAATGACTGAAACGCCGGATTCTATAAAAAGTAAAATTGATTGTGGAACCAGAATCTAACAACTCTAGACAATCTCCAATAGAAGAAATAGAACAATATTGTAGAGAAAGGGTTATTTTAAGTCCTGATTTCGATGTATTGCAGTGGTGGTGAGTAAATGAAAATCGTTACCCTCTTCTGTCAAAGGTGGCAGCATTGAAGTTTATTTCAATAATACCTGCAAGTAGTGCACCGGCTGAAAGAATTTTTTCATTAGCAGGCAATGTCATTACTGAAAAGCGGAATAGATTCGGACCCAAGAATGATAGAAAAGAGATTGCGCATTGCGCAGGCCCGTTATACTTGAAAAATGTAAACAAACAATTGCTTACGTCACACGGCACAGTAAAAAATTTGACAGCTATAAATTCGTGGTACCAATCAATGTGAATATAGAAACAATTTATTTTACCCGTGTAATTTTGTATTTAAATAACAAAATGAAGTGTGTAGCAAAAAACTGTGTCAATGATAGAAGAAATAAAAGTGTGAAGAAAACATTTTTTTATGTTTCCGAACGATAAAGGGCAGCAAAAAAAGTGGATCCAATTTTGTAGAAATAATCAAGCATTTAAGCCGAAAAGAGGCGAATTTGCATGGACCACTTCAACGATGAAGACATTATTGGAAACGGGATGTACGAAATGGGTAAGTTGATAAATCACCTTTGTTTTAAAATATTTTAATTTTAAACTTTTCATAGCCCTTGCTTGCAAAGGACTTTGAAACCAGGAGCCATTCCCTGTCGCTATAACGTTGCAGCTAGTGAAAATGAGCAGCGAGGCAGGAATGTTGACTAACCTCAAAAAGTGCGAGTACAGTGTATACTTGCCTGAGGATTGTGCAGACCTTTCAATGGAAAATAGTTTGAATGAATTGTGCACTGAAGACGCTGCTATTAAAGAAAGTTCAGGCCAAGGAGAAAAAAAAACTAAATAATCTGCGTCGATTCATATTCAAATAAAAAACACAAGCAGAATAAAATAAAAGACATTATAAAATCTGAATTGTTTAATTTAAATATTTCTTTTAATTTTAAGTTTTATGTTAAATATTCAAATTGATCTATAATTGTAATTATTTTCATATTTAACTTGCACTGTGATTTTTGTAAATGAGTTAATTTTTCCATTTTTTGTTTGGTGCGTATTTTAATAGAACAATTAATAAAAATATTTATATTGCAAAATAATAATTAATAAATTAATAAAAATTTAAAATCTCGCGGACCTTCAATATTTTATTTCATTTTTATAAACCAAAAAACAATCAATTATTATTAACAAGCAATATTTACTTGCTACTCAAGCTATTCCACGAAATTTATGAGCCGTGTGACGTAGATGCGCAGAACGAAAAATGTTTTGTCTCTCATCTGCGCAATCTTGTACTCTATCATTCTTGATTCGGACCAACATCTGTTGACATTTTACTATTTTTACACTCTTATTACAAGCATATGAACAAATCAGAATAAGTTATATTTACTTTTTTAATAATTCACATGCTCAATTTCATTCATTCTTTTTTTTATTACTAGTCATTGAAGACCAAATACATATAAAATATGTAATGCCTTTGTTGTAAACCAGTGTCGGCCAAAATGCATTTTTCCTATGCCCGGGGCATAGGCTAGCTCAAGAATGATAGAATACAAGATTACGACACTAGTTTACAGTTAGTTTTTTTCGGTTTAGCTCTTGACAATTCTTACAAAAACAAATACATTGTTCAACAATTTCGTGACGTAACAGTTTTGCGTTGAGAAGAACAAGCATAGAAATGCATAGAAATTGTAAACAGAAAAGTAAACACTTTTTGAAATTCCCAAAATAATATTAAGTCATTCGTCTTTGCAGGAATGTTTAGTGGAATGTTTAGAATATTGTTGCGAGAAAATATGTATGTATATAATTAGTTTTAGGCACATCCACTATAAATAGAGTAGCATGTGTGGAAATTGTTCAAATGAAGAAAACCAGTGTAAGTGTACTGTTGTATTTATTTAAATTTCTAGAATGGCTCCTATATAATGTACCTCATCAACTTCATTCTCCTCCCCAGTCGCCTGATTTGAACCCCATAGAGCATTTATGGGATGAATTAGATCGTCGTATCAGAAAAAGAATAATAAAAAACAAACAGGACCTAAAAAACGCACTACTAGAGGAATGGGAACTTATTTCAACAGACTATACAAAAAAAATTGTTTTTTCAATGAAAAACCGATTAAACGCTGTTCTGCAGAGCCGAGGTGGTCCCACTAAATATTGAATAAAATATTATTATTACACTTATTTTGCTGAAAATACGTTTTGGTTAGGAGTATGTAGACTTTTCTGTGTTTGGAAAACAATTTTTATGAAATAGTTTTAATAAATATAGAAAAATTAAAAAAAATTTGTCAAAATATCTTATTGCTCTTAATAAGAGTTCGTTTGGTATGTATTTTGTTTTTCCATTGTGCATAGATGACTCAGAATTGCAATTTTCGAGGGGGTATGTAGACTTTACTGTGTGACTGTACATAAATATATTAATTTTTTTAAATGAAATGTGCAGTGGCTTGTTGTAATAATTATTATGCAATTAAAGGATCGAAAACGAGTTTTTTCAGTTTTCCGGCCGATTTAAAAGTTGCCAAAAAATGGGTGTTATTTTGCAAAAGAAATGATATATTTAATACTAAATTAATAATTTCACAATTCTTTTATCATAATTTCATACATCTGATACATCTGAACTTATAATATATGTGTATATATTTATATACAACACAAGAAACGTCTTCTCCATTTGAATCACAACTTAATAGACAATTTTATTATCAATAGACCGATATATTTCTTTAGAAATGATTCAAATCTTTTCACTCAACAATATTCAATCGCTTCACTAAAACTTTTCATTAAAATCGAAAGAATTAATAATATTTTGCGAATTTACAAAAGTGTTTACTTTTCTGTTTACAATTTGCAAGCCATTTGACAGTTTTTCACTCTTGTTCTTCTCAACACGGAACTATGACGTTTCGTAATGGCGGTCGTCGTAATCTTTTATTCTATCATTCTTGGGCTAGCTGCTGCGACGTCAAACACGTATACTCACACGTATACTCTTCTGCCAGCTTCAGAAAAAACGAAAGAGCCAGTAAACTGCTCGTATATCTATGAATAGCTTGGTTCGGCAGCAGCGTATGGCGAAGCTAATTATTTCAGTTGCGTTTCAGAATTCTGTGAGCTAGCACGTATGCGCAAGTTTAATTTTTTACACTGCCAGAAAATACCCCCTTGCGTAATTTATAAAAATGTTTAAAATTGAATGGGAGACAAATTTTTTTTTGTTGAAAATATGTAGGGAGAAGCCCATTGCCTCATTTGTAATAAAGTGATTGCACATCTTACACGTTATGCATTATGTAGACATTATGAATCCTCCCACAATCAGTATAATTTAATTTTAAGTACCGAACGATGAAGTCTGTTTTTTTGTAAAAGCAGAATACTATTTAAATTATTTCGATTATATTGATAATAATAACAAAAATAACAGTAAAAATAAAAAACAACATGAGTGTCCCAAAGAAAAAAATACGCTCCAAAAAGAAAAGGCCTCTTATATTGTATCGCTACCACTAGCAAAACAATGCCGTCCATTTACCGATGGGGTGTTCTTTAAAGAACTATTTCAAAATATTTTAGAATGCTTTGGAGAAGAAGGCAAAACATTGTGTAGGGTTATTGAGACTATTCCACTTTCAAAACAAACTATTGCCCGTAGAACTGAAGATATTAGCTCATATATTCAAAATTGTATGCAAAAACGGCTGTCTGATTGCAAATTTTTTTCTTTGTGTTTGGATGAAAGCACGGATAGTAACAATTTGTGTCAACTGGTAATGTGTGTTAGAACCATAAATGCAAATTTTGAAATTTTCGAAGAAATTGTTTGTATTTTATCGTTGCACGGTAATGTCAAAGGCGAAACTTTATAAGAAGCCGTAAATGAACATGTTTTTTCCATAGTTGATAAGAATAAATTGAGGTCAACTTGTACCGATGGGGCCAAAGTCATGGTTGGCAAAAAGAAAGGGCTTGTTGGTTATTTCCTTAAACTAATATAAAAATTCCCACCTTTCATTGTATAATACACCAACAAGCCCTTTTTGCGAAGGAACTTAATATGGCAGAGGCTATGGATATAGCCATAAAAATAATAAGTAAAATAAAAGGAGGTCACCATGCCCTCAGCCATCGAAAATTCAAACAATTTTTAGACGAATTGCACGCCGAACATGGAGATCTACTTCTATATACCGAAGTTCGTTGGCTAAGCCGAGGCAAAAGTCTAAAAGGGTCTTTGACCTGCGAAAAGAAATTGTATTGGTTTTGGAGCAAGATTCTTCTTCCTCTTCACAAACTCTTCTCACCTCTTTGAAAAGTCCAGATTTTTTATTGGACTTTGCGTTTTTGTGCGACTTCACAGAACTTTTAAATAAATTAAACCTCTCGCTCCAAGGAAAAAATAAAAACATATTCGATTTATAAACTTCAATAGACCAATTTGGATACAAACTCAAAATTTTAATAAAACAGGTTATGAAAAATGATTCAACAAATATGCCATGTACAACAGCTATTATTCAGGAATTTTCCAATCAAAACAAATTAGAAACATATGCAGATATAGTTGACCGCGTTTTAAAAAATTATGAAAATAGATTCAGTGATTTTAATATCATTCGAAATGTAATAGAGCTTCATAATAATCCCTTATATTGCACCCTTCATAACCAAGACCCTGAGGTTCAAGAAGAATTACTAAAGATGTGGAGTGATTTATCATTGGCTATTGAATCAGGGAATAATTTTTGGAAGAAAATAGATGAAACAAAATATTATAACATAAAAACATAAATTTTTAAATTATATTCCATGTTTGGATCCACATATAGCTGTGAAGTTTCATTTTCAACACTTAAATTGGTCCAAAATAAGTATAGAAACAATCTTTCGGATCAACATATAGCTGACCTCATTCGAATTAAGGAGTATAATTCTGAGATAAATGTGGACAAAATAATGGAAAACGCACTGATCAACATTTGTACAAATTGAACTTGAATCATTTTCGTCAACATTATAAAAAAAAATTGCTCATTATTTATTCAGTGTACTTTTCTGCCAACACAGTTTGCAACAACGCCTTACGCATACAAGCGAAAGCTACATACTATTGCATTGGACAACACTGTTGTATGATGCAATATTGTGAAGTGATGGATGGAGCGTCATAGAAATCACAAACTTCGCTAACGTATTCACAGCACATAAGGAAATCTTAAAAAAAAAATAAAAATTTACGTGAATGTGAAAACAGGTCACATGTTGGGAATATATTTCGTACTCCCTCCCTCCACAGTTGTGCTACAAGAATGGTTGTGCTATATGCAGATATGCATTGTAGTCGTTTGATGTAAGAAGTAATCAGTATCAGTAGAAGTAATCAATATATAACGAAGTGGAAAACTGCATTTCTCACATTTGTGTGAAAACTTGTGAAGTGAATAGACGTGCGCGCGCATCTTTAATCGTTAATTAAAAAAAAAAGAATTAAAAACATTGGAATCAGCTATACACTTTGACAGCGACAAAATTGAGGCAAGTATGTATTATATAAATCACTATTTATTGTTTTTAAATATAAATATGAAATCGTTTCGGAACGCCATTTCAAAAGAGAAAAAAGAATTTGAAGTTAACGCGGCGAAATATAGAAGGCTAGATGAGTTTGCTCGCGTTGAAAGTGAAAATCGTGAAGTTATTAGTGCTAGTGAACCTGAAGAGTTATCCTTGTGTGAAGATGAGGGGCAAGAAAGTGCTAGTTTGGGTAGGAATAGTGAGGCAGTGAATTCCAACATAAATGAAAAGGCTACTGCACTGAAGGAGTGGGCAATAAGAAACAGCGTTTCACAAAACACCGTTACTGATTTGCTTCAAACGCTAAATAAAATCGGTGTTAAAGATTTTCCTTTATGTGCAAAGACCCTACTTGGGACAGAAAAAAAAGAAGTTAATATTCAATCCATTCCCAGTGGAGAATTCATTTATGTTGGAATACAAAAGCATTCTTTAAAAAAATATTTTGATTTTCTTGAAGGTAATAATGATATTGAAATTGATGTCGAGATTGATGGCCTCAGGCTTTTTAAAAATTCAAATAAAGTTTTGTGGCCAATTTTAGGCGCCATTGTTGGATATCCACAAGAAAGTCCTTTTGTGATCGCATGTTTCTCTGGAAGTGAAAAACCTTGGAACATTAATGATTTTATGAAGGACTTTTGCGAGGAAATTGCTGCCTTAAAAGATCATGGAATAAAAGTTGGTTCAAAAAAATTGTAAAAAACTTCAGAGTGCGTTTGTTTACCTGTGACTCGCCTGCCCGGGCTTTCGTAACTAGTACACTTTCCCATAATAGTAAAAAAGGTTGCCCCAAATGTATACAAGTTGGTATATACACTCGGATTAGCTTCTCTAGTAAACTTCACGAATTGCGTTCAAATAGTTCTTTTAAAAATCGGATTGATATTGAGCATCATATTCCATCTTTTAGAGCTCAACCAAATATATTAGAGTTGTACGATTTTGAAATGGTATCCCAGTTTCCCCTTGATCCCATGCATCTGGTCGACCTGGGTGTTACAAAAAACTGTTGCATTTGGTGATTAAAAGAGGGAATGTAACAAAAATGAATCAAAAACTGAAATTCCTCTCTACTTTAATTCCCTCAGAATTTGGTAGAATTTGTAGAAACTTAGATGAACTCAGTAATTGGAAATCAACAGAATTTAGGCTGTTTCTTTTATATTCCGGGATATTTGTTTTAAAAAATTGTATTGATGATGATTCATATTACCATTTCCTTCTTCTGCATAGTGGAATAAGACTGCTTTCATGCGAAAAGTCATATAAGGTAGAAGGAAATGTTGCTCAAAGTATTTTAGAAGAATTTGTCGCCTTGTTCGGTACGGTGTATGGGAATCATTTAATAAGCTTCAATATCCATGGGTTATTACATTTATCAGAATGTACCAATCAATACGGACCCTTGGAAAGCTTCTCTGCATATAAATTTGAAAATTATATGCAATATATAAAAAAAAATTATTAAGAAACCCAATAAAGTTTTACAGCAATTGTATTTGAGACTTCAAGAATCCGCAGATTTGCCTTTAAAGAAAAATTTAAAATTTGGCAGTTTTGATATTAATTTTAAAAAAGAAAAGGATTCGTATTGTTATATTAAGAAAATTGGTTCATTTAAAGTCGTCGCTATTAAAAATGAATCGGGTCGTGACGTGGTTTTTGGATATAGTTTCCAAGAAATCGAAAATTATTTCCAAGAACCATTGGAATCTTTACATGGATTAGGAATATGTCTAGCTCAAAATCTTAGTAATCAATTAATAAAAGTTAGTAAGTTAGAAATTAAATATAAATATTTTTGCATTCCTAATGAAAATAAGTATTTATTAATACCTATTTTACGCAATCTTTTTAATGATTTTTCAATTTAAGGTTTCTTAATATTTCTAATATTTTTTTGTAAAACATTATTTTATAAACCAATTTTATGATATTATGTACTATAAAATTCTGCACTAATATTTAATTTTGTTGTTTTTTTTTTAAGAAATATGGATGAAGAATTATTTAGCCAAGAGAATGAATATGAAGAATTTGTGGCGATAAGTAACCAGTCACCACCACCGGAAGCCGAAATACCCCAATGTAAAATTTTAAATTGTTATTGAAATCAATAGCTAATTTAGTTATTTATTTGTTTAGCATCACAAAGAAGAAGGTTTCAAGTTTCAGCGCCATACAATGTTCAGCTACGACACAGCATTCTACAGCCAGACAACCTTCAACAGCAGGACACAGGTATATTATATACATTTCAATAAATAATGAATAAGATAAATTACGGTTAAATGATATAAATTATATAAAATATTTTTTATTTTATAGTAACTCAAGGTATTAAGGAAATCCTAAGAAACCAAAAGGTGCTGATGACAAGGATGGATGACATTGAGAAAACCCTCAAAGAAAATGTATGTATATGTACCAATAAATTTATATATGTATTTCTTTATTTGATAAATATAAATACATATATATATATATCATCATCATTTCTGTGGACAATAAAGTTATACATACAGGTCTTTATTGGCTATTAGCACACATGTTGCTTTCGACACATAACGAGGCTATGTTCGTAAATGCATCATGACTTGCAGCATAAGCAACAGTAGCAACACTGCAAGTTTAACGTTTGATACTTCTTATATAATTTTTGACAATTTGCAGATACATTTGTTTGCATTTTTGAACGCGTATAGTACTAAAATGGAAATTTTGCTGAATCTAACACTAGACGAAATTTGTGAGCAAAGAAATGATAGATTTTCTTTAAATTTAAGAAAAAGAGGGGTATTGAAGTCAAAAAGAAAAATTTGTTGGTACAAATGTTTGTCTTTAAAAAGAAAAATACCTAAAAACAAATAATTTATTAAAACAATTAAGTCCTTTCCCGAGGACATATTCAACCGTCCTCTCAGCAATAACTGCGTCTCCGCATTAATTTAATTTAACTAAATTCCAATACAAAAATTAAAATAACAGTTTTGCACTTACTTTTCGTCAGACATCGTAGTTAAATGCAGTAAACAATTTTTTGATAGAAATTATGTATGACAGTTGATAGAAGTGTTGCTTTTTTGAACGCTTGATTATTGCAGTGTTGCAATATTGCATTTCTGAACGTTCTGTTTGTTATGCAATCGTCATGATGCGATCGTCATGATGCATTTACGAACATATTCGCCACATTTTCTAGTCTCGTTCGACTGATTTTTTTTTGCTAAATAGATAAATAAACATTCGTGCATTGTGATGCATTATCTTAATGCCGTTAAATTTACCCCTATGCTTGGCATTGTCGCTGCGAAAGAGAAAAACCCCAAAAAACGCATCAAGAAAGTTTACATACACACAGTACAGCCTAATTTGTTTATATTCACTGAACGGTACAAAGTTGTTGCATTCCCATAATTGTTGATTGTAAACAATTATAATATTGAAATGGTAAGTTTAATATGCGTTTTATTGTCATTTTATCTTAAAAGTGTGACTTAGTTGGTTGCAATGGGTCGTGGTAAAGAAATACATTTAGAAGTGCGAAAATTAATAATTAAATTATATTTAGAAAATAAATCTTTACGTGAAATTGGTAAAGTGGTTGGAAAATCCCATTCAAGTGTGCAAACTATTATCAAGTCGTATATTAATACTGGGAATTTGCATTCAAAGCCACGATCAGCCGTTAGTGCAAATCCAAGAATTTCCGCAGTGAAATTAACTCAAGACATATACGATAGTACACAAAAAAAAAATCCCCAAACTGTAAGGAATGTGTTGTATAGTGCTGGTTATCATGGACGAGTGGCACGCCGTAAGCCATACATAAGCAAGGTTAATAAGGAAAAGAGGTTTGCGTTCGCTATAGAACATGTAAACAAACCGAATTCGTTTTGGGAAAATATTATATTCAGCGACGAATCAAAATTTAATATATTTGGTTCGGATGGGGCACAAAAAGTGTGGAGAAAGGTCAATGAGGAGTTTCAAAAAAAAAATTATTGCCAACAGTAAAGCACGGTGGGGGTAATGTAATGGTTTGGGGTGTATGGCTGCATCTGAGTTGGACAATTGGAATTTATTACTGAAAAAAATGGAGAAGTACATGTATTTGAACATTTTAAAAAATAATTTACGTCCAAGTGTGCTTAAATTGGGTCTTGATAGCAACCACTACTACTTTCAACAGGATAACGACCCAAAGCACACGTCTTATCTAGTACGTGAATGGTTGCTATACAATTGCAAACAACTCCATACGCGACCCCAATCACCAGACATTAACCCTATTGAACATATCTGGGACTTATTAGAAAAGCGTATACGAAAACATAGAATTTCATCCAAAGAGTCCCTAAAAGCTGCCTTATCGACTGAGTGGGCCAAAATCACCGAAAATGATACCAGAAATTTAGTAAAAAGTATGCCACGACGTCTACAGGCAGTTATTACAGCAAAAGGAGGGCCAACAAAATACTAAATATGTCTCAAACTTTTGTATTTAGTGTTAGTTTAAATAATGTACATACGTAAACTTTATTGATACGAATTAAGCTCATTTTAAGTTTTTGTACCTGTATTTTTTTCATTTGTGTAAAAATAAAAATTTTGATAAGCCAATATACGTATATGCTAAATATACATATTTTGGAATAGATACAAAAAACGACAATAAACATTAATTTGAAAACCAAAAATGTGTTGTAATTTAATAAAACTAGGTGTATGTAAATTTTATTGGTCCACTGTATATATTTGTACATTAGGTTATTGATAAGGGTCTTCTATTGGCTCAAACACACACGCTGCGCGAATGTAAGGTGGTTTTAGCTAAAGTCCATCACTCCATTGGACGATTGGTAGGAGAAATAGAAAATCCCATGCAAATTGATATAGCATCAAGACTACCAATCTGCACACTAGACGCCGCGCTGGATTTCGAAGATAAACTAAATTCCAAAGAGTTTGCTGACGAAACGGTAATTTTTTGCTCTTACTATTTTATTATTTAAGTATGTATTAGTCTTATACTTTGTTAATTAAAAATTTTATTTGGTAATTTAACTATTAACACATTTCAATTCCTTAAATTCACAGAAAATTTATCTTCAACAAATAAAAGGAGCAAATGCGTCTGTAGGTGAGGTAATGAGAAAAATCTTTACCGACAATGTCCTTTTTGAATTTAATTTTGATGGAAGGAAAAAAAAAACGGGCGCTTAACAAGCTTAAACTTGTTAATGAAGTTTTATTCGTTAATTTTATTTTCAAAAATTTAATATATTAGATAAAATTAATTTGCCATAGCATTTCTTTAAAAATATTTATTATAAAATTTTTTCCTATTTTTGTGTAGATGTATTTGTAATGGAAGGACGGCCAGGTTTTGAACGGGCATTAAGAAGTGTGGTGGACCTTAGCCACAATAGGTACCGCCAAAACAAATTATCTTTAAATAAACGGTAAGTTATTTCTTTTCCAAAATTTTAGTAATAATTAATGTTTTATAATTCCAGGTCGGAACAACAACAACCAAAGTAGGTGCAATTTTTAAATAATGTATGGATGCAATGGATGCAATTATTTTTATTTTTTTTTATTTTTATTTATTTAAATATGTACTATATGTAATATATATATATTATATGTACGGATGCAATGAATGCAATAAATTAATTTTTTTAATCACTAATAAACAAATTAAAAATATATTAAATATACATTTCCATAACAATTTAAAATAAAAAATTCAATAAATTTTTAAAAATAACCTGTATTTGTTTTATTTTATATGGAGTAGGATAAAAGGATAAGTATACCATACTACTTTACCATCGTACTGCTTTACCATCATACTACTTTACCATCATACCACTTTACCATCAAACTACTATACCATCCTACCATGAGTTAAAAAGAGACGAGCATATGACAAAGTGATGGTAAATTTGTATGCAAATAAAAAGGATAGACAACTCACACGTATTCAAAGTATGCGATAGAATCTTCCCATACCTCTGTACAAACTGATGTAAACTATTCGAATTTTTCACGCATACTATCCATAGTTATACGGCAGGTTTATGGCATTATACATATAACGTATAGTCTTCTTGCTGGGATGTTCTCGCATATTGTTTGTCTCAAGTGTTGTGCTCTCAATTTCGCTCATTCCTTTTTGCTTTAGTGGCATTTTCGTCGGCCTCAACTCATGTATATGTCGAATCGCTATTAATTTTGTTGAAAAAAAAGAAACCAAAAAAAAAAAATGTACCAATTTTGTAATCTCTAATAAACTGTCATCTCAATTGAAATATTGGCATCTCTGTTAAATAAAATGTGTATACCATTTTTGTCTTATCCTTTTATCTCCGTCTTCTGTTTATTGTAAGAGCGAGTTCAGCAGGCTTTCTCTGTTTCGCGTAGCCTCGGCGTGACAACGTGTTAGAAAGAGAGAAAGAGAAATCGCGGCAGAATTCGATCAGTTGCGTTTCAGACAATGCTTGTATGATGCAATATTGTGAAGTGATGGAGTAGTTAATGAGCGTCATAGAAGAGTGGTCACGAAATTTCACAGCCGAGGAAATGCACAACTCGCAGCAATATTTCAGAGGCGGCTTTAATAATGGATAGCCACAACCCCATTCCGACATATACATGCAGAAAAAGCGCACGAAATCGGTTTGCGCTAGTTAATACATGACCTACACTGAACCCAACTGATAACAGCTAGCATACATATTAAAAGCCCGACCGAAGGTTCGGCTTCGGTTTGCCGAACATTCGGCTTTGAAAATGCATTCGGCTTCGGCAAAAAACCGAATTTTAGCCGAATATTACTTTTTTAAACCCAAATGTTTATTAATAAAAAAATAGCATACTTTTTGGCGACATTTATTGCTTTGCGTAGAGAACGTTTTATGTCAGTTATCGCGAGGAAACGACACACCCTAATTCCCGTCGTAATAAGAGCCTACCACTCTGCACATGTCGCTAAGTCAGCACATTTTGCGTGAGAACATTGGCCAGACATCAAAGTAAACAAACACCATGCACGAGGCGCAAGGTCAGCAAAACGTCAGCAGAGGAGCCACAACGCGATGCGGGTTGGTGGCTTGAGCTAAGTTAGGAATAATTTTAAGCAGCACTTTATACTTGACAACTAAGCCGAGATGACGGCAAATAAAATAATTTTAAAATTGAACAATACATTTGAATAATTGGCGCCCAACGTGGGGCACGCGAGTGAAAAGTTTAATAGAAAAATATAAAGTTCTTAACTCGACTCGTGTGACTACGATAGCTGGCTCACTTAAAATCAACAACAATCAACTACTTGGACTCAACGTGGACTTTAAGAAGAGACAACCTTTGGCCCGATCAACTAACCGGAAGAACCTGAACCTAATTTTAATCTATTCAAATCCAATGGAAGGGTAAGTGAGATGCTCGTTTCCTGGAATAAATATAACAATAATTGTGAATAAAATAAAGGAAAGTGACAGAACAAAAATTAATGAGTGAAGGTCTGGAAGACCTTTTTAGAAATTTAAAGTTAGGAAGTCAGAAAGCAAATATGAACACAGAACAAATAAGCGAGTTAATTAAGGCGGAAGTTAGAAGTGCTTTGGCAGCACAAAGGTTGGAGTTCGATAGGAAGTTATTAGCAATCCAAAACCAAGTGACGGGCAGCAGGCCAAAGGTAGAAAAATATCTAAAGGTATCTGGTAATCCACTAGTGACATGTGACATAACGCTTGAAGCGATCAAATCACTTCCCGAATTTCATGGTCACATAGGCACATATGTGTCATGGCGCGAGGCGGCGCATAACGCTTATGAACTGTTCAAAAGGTACGATGGCAGTGAACGACACTACCAAGCAGTTACCATTTTGAGGAACAAAATAAGAGGGGCTGCCGATGCGGTCCTCTCATCGTTTAGTACTGTGCTTAATTTTAATGCCATTATAGCACGTTTAGACTTTACGTACGCGGACAAACGTCCCGTATATCTTATAGAGCAGGAATTATCTACCTTAAGACAGGGTTCTAGGTCCTGTCTGGAATTCTACGATTAGGTAGAAAAGAAGCTAACGTTACTAGCTAATAAGATTATAATGTCTTACGAGAGTAGCGTGGCAGAAATTATAAACGAGAAATATAGGGCAGATGCCCTAAGAGTTTTCATTTCCGGCTTAAGGAAGCTCTTATGCGACATTCTTTTCGCTTCACGGCCGTCTGACCTTCCGTCTGCTCTTGCTTTAGCACAGGAAGTAGACTCAAACCATGAGCGGTATGCGTTCGTGGCCAATTTTGCTGCCAGGAACGTCGAGGGCAACCACATTAAAAAAAATAATAATATAATTTCAAGCCAGAACAACCATAGGACAAACACTTATGATCCACCCTCAACTCATAAGAGCCCACACTACTATAGTAATAGGCAGTACAAACCCGGACATGCACCTCATTTTACGGAAAATCAAAGGGTAAATAACGGACGTGACAGCGACAGACTAGTAAGAGCGGAACCAATGGACGTTGATCCATCCTCATCGAAATTTAAACACCAATCGTTTGACAGAGACCGAGGTGCCTATCAAGGAAACAGTAATAGAATGCAACAGGGGTATCAACAAAAACGTCCAGCAAATTCTGGACGTTACACAGGACCAAAGATCCAACGTGTTAATCATCTGGAGGAGGAAGTTGAGCCACAGAGTGAATCATTGTACGGTGCCGAAGCCGAACAAGCGGCGGATGACGTAAGTTTAGATCAACTTAATTTTTTAGGGGAAGGTCCCTCCTACCCTGGATTTCAAAGTCCCTAGGAGGGAAAGAAGTGAAACTCCTTATCGATACTGGTGCGTCGAGGAGTTATATGAAACCAACACCGGCTTTAAGGACACAACATTTCAGGGACACATTCTCTGTAAAATCTATTCACGGGGTTACTTCTATCATGGAAAAATGCTACATAAAAATATTTGGTGTAGTGGCAGAATTTTTCATCTTACCGGACTTAACATCATTTGATGGCGTGATTGGGCTCGACATACTAAACAGGGTCCATGCGAACATTGACCTTAAATCGAACACAATAAATCATGATTTTGGTGAGGAGGAAATCTTCTTCATTTCCAGTCATGACGTAAGCCATCTTAGGCTTCAAACAAATCTAGTACCAACAGACGTTAGGGAAGATTTTTCTAGGATGATCAAAAGGATGAATGGGGTTTTTGCTGACCCCAATGAGGCATTACCGTACAATACAAAGGTGATAGCAACAATTCGAACGGAGGACGAAACACCAGTTTACTCAAGATTATACCCGTACCCACTGAGTGTAGCGGATTTCGTGGACAAAGAAATTAAGGACTTGTTAGCAAATGGAGTTATCCGGCCATCAAGATCACCGTTTAACAACCCTATATGGGTGGTAAAGAAAAAAAGGGGTAGACGAAAACGGACAGGCGAAGCAGAGATTAGTTATTGACTTTCGGAAGCTCAATGAAAAAACTATCGGTGATAAATACCCAATTCCCGACATAACAGGAATTCTTTCCAATTTGGGTGGTAGTAAATACTTCACCACTTTGGACTTAAAATCTGGTTTCCATCAGATTAAACTATTGGAGCGTGATAGGGGAAAAACAGCTTTCTCTGTCAAGAATGGCAAGTATGAATTTTGCCGGTTACCTTTTGGATTAAAAAACGCGCCGAGCATCTTTCAACGCGCCATAGACGACGTATTAAGAGAGCATATTGGGAAAAGCTGTTTTGTCTATGTAGACGATTTTATTATTTTTTCTGAAAACAAACAGCAGCATCTGAAAGATATAGAATCAATTTTAAATGAATTATTTAGGGCCAACATGAGAGTGTCGGTTGAAAAATCCAAATTTTTTAGGACTGAGGTCGAATACCTGGGGTTCTTAGTTTCACAAGGAGGAATAAAAACGTGTCCAGACAAAGTCGACACAATACGAAGTTTCCCTGAGCCCACCACTCTAAGGGGACTCAGATCATTCCTAGGTCTAGCGGGTTATTATAGATGTTTTATAAGGGATTTCGCTAGAATATCAAAACCATTGTCGAGCATTATGAGAGACGAGACAATTAATGCCACAGACCACTTTCCTCAGTCACATATGAGGAAGTTACTAGACGCGGACATAAACCAGATAAGTCGACTGATACAAATGATAAACGCTCACCACAGACAGGCGAGAAGCCTGAATGCCCTAGGGACAGTCCTGAAATACATTACTGGAACTCCTGACCATGACGACTTCAATAGATTAATGAACACAGAAGAACAGCTAATTAACTCGCAGGACAGACAGTTTACCATAAACACCCAGGTACAGAAAGAAATCAATAACCTTACCATTACAGTAAATAAAATCCTGAAATTAACAAAAGAAAGAGAAATAAACACCGGTCACCTTTACGACATACTTCTGGCTAGAAACAGAGCAATTATTACAGAATTAAATAACATTATAACAGCTGTCACTTTCGCCAAAATTGGGGTCTTAAGTCCCATTCTCTTAGACAGTAACGAAATAAATTTCATAACAGGAGACGAGCACTTCACTGACCTTACCGTGGCCGATGTTATGGCAGTGGCTAGAATTAAGATATTACAGTATAATAACATAATTTACTTTTTAATAAGATATCCGATTCCTATGTTTAGATGTAAGAAAATTACTATTTTACCGGTAGCTCATCAATTTCACCGATAAGTGACGGCCTTGTTGTCATCAATGACCAATTGGCTGTCATCGAGGAAAATAATGAGGTCCCTATTACGGTCAACGGAACATACCTCGTGGTCTTCAAAAACAACGTAAAGATTAATGGTACGACTTTTTATAACGAAAATTCTACATTGCCTCTAAAACCTGAAACTCCATGGGCTTCTACAATCAACTTGACGCAGCACACAGAAATATTAAGCGCTTCTTACCTTCACCATGTGAATCTAGAGAATGTTCAAAGGATCAATCACCTGCAGCGATCAATACATTATGGCCACGTTACAGGTTTCTCAGCTTTTGGTGTCTTATTAATCATGGCATTCACTGTTTACGTCCTTCTCAGGATAAGGAGGACCAAGAGAGAGATTATCATAGCCAAACCCGTTGAAACTGCAATTAAAACCGCTTCTTTAGGACCGAGGACGTTCCCCATTTAGAAGGGGAGGAGTTATCGCGAGGAAACGACACACCCTAATTCCCGTCGTTATAAGAGCCTACCACTCTGCACATGTCGCTAAGTCAGCACATTTTGCGTGAGAACATTGGCCAGACATCAAAGTAAACAAACACCATGCACGAGGCGCAAGGTCAGCAAAACGTCAGCAGAGGAGCCACAACGCGATGCGGGTTGGTGGCTTGAGCTAAGTTAGGAATAATTTTAAGGTGCAGAATTGTCGCTTGGTCACGAGGATAAAAAAAAGCAAACAACCCATAATATTAAAAATCATTTGAAGAAAATGCACCCGGAAAAGTGGAATATATTTATAAAGTCGATGGAGATAGCCAGTTTAAGTATTCCACAGAAAAGAAAGGCAAACGAAAGCGAAATTAATATTATTAGCGACAAATTGCAAATTACCATGCCGGAACGCACAAATTTGTGGCCAGATGATCACCCGTTGGCACTTCAAATAGATAAAACTATAATGGATCTCATTATTGTTGATATGCTTCCCTATAGCATAGTGGATGGTGCAGCATTTTAAAGGCTTAATTTTGGAAATCCAACTATGCCGGCGAAATACAAACTGAAAAGTGAAAAATTTTTCAGAACATCACTGATTCCGGACACTTACGAAAAAGTTTTAAAAAAGGTTGTTGCTGTCTTAGAAAAAGAGTAATGGATCAGCATAACCACAGATATTTGGACCAATTCTTCTAAAAGCTGTTCGTTATTGAGCCTGACTGCACATATGATTTATGGACCTGAACGTATAAAAGTTATACTAGGCGCCAAAGTCTTGGAAGACGACCATACTGGAAACTACATAGCTGTAAAGCTGGCTGAAACGATAAATAATTTCAAAATAGGAAATAAAGTGCATCTGGTTGTAACAGATAATGCGCGTAATATGTCTGCTACAATGCGCATAGGTTATTTGAAATCCTTTGGTTGTGTAGCGCATACTCTACAACTTGTTTTGCATGATTGCGTGCTAAAAAACGAAGAAATTGACCACATTATTAAAAAGTGTCGTAAGATCATCGGACACTTTAAAAGAAGTGAACAAGCTTATCGACATTTTAATCAGTATCAGGAAATGTGGAGCGTTCCAAAACACAAGTTGATACAGGACGTTGTTACCAGATGGAACAGTATGTATGTGGGATTATAATTGAGATCGTATTCCATAGTTTATTCAAATTGACAGATAAGTGGCAACCACTTGTCCGAATGTCAAATAGTGGATGCCAACTGTGAATTACGATCTCGTTGTAGGCGGTAAAGCTTAGCGTCCATCATTTTCATTTTATATATTCATTCCTGATTATAACGCGGAGCGGAACAGTACTCATTTTTACTGATTTAAGTGACTTTTGTATTTTCTATTCCTGAGTGTAACGCCGGGCGTAGCAAAACGCACCGTGCCGATTTAAGTGACATTTTGTAGAGTTTAAGTGATATGTTTCTATGGATTTCGTTATGAATAAAGCAAACAATTGGAAATCTAAAAGTGTACTTTAATTTCGAAATGATAAAAATCCTACAAATGGGGGCTCGTCCAAGGATTCCCCTAAGTGCGGTTATCCCGGGAAAAGTGAAATGCGGAAAACGATAAATACAAGTGGTGTGAGAGATAGCGAGTGCAGCATATAATCAAGAAGAATTGCGAAAAAAAACTGTGAAACATACTATACAATAAATCGGAAAAGTGGTGGTACGTAAAGACCACGAAGGTACTGTACCTGTACCTACAGTCCAAGGAGCGTTAGGCGATTCCGTTAGAACGCCAATGACTAACGGCTCGCTCACGGAAATAGCAGTACTGCTACTTGGTGAAACATTTGCACCAATAAGAAGACGGCATCGGCAACAGTGTGAAATCGAAACACACGAAGCAAGCGGTAGCGGTATATAAGTATATACAGCGGGGCACATAAGCAGACAACGGCAGCGACGAGTATACATATAGGTACGCAGCAAACACCAAGCGCATCAGCAGACGTGGGAGCAGAGATATACAACGGTGGTTCAGCGGCAGCGGCGTCGGCATTCACGGCAACAGAGTTCAACGGATGTTAAATGCGACGCAGAGTAGCAGGCATAGCAGAGGGCGAGCGGCGGGAGCAGAACAACTAAGATAAGATTTCTGAATATTGTAGTAGTTAGAAGTATACGTACACATACATACATATATCGATATATTCCAGTGAAGTATTTAACATATGTATGTGTGCTATTGTATTCTTACAGCTATTTGTATTATTGTAGTAATACATACAACTACGTATAGGTGTAAGTAGTAGCAGTGTTTTGAATACCCTAGATTTGAATACTTTACAGTTTATAATTACATACATACGTATATAAGAAATCATTTTGTAAGATGGACGCAGGTACAATAAAGGGTATGACTGTGGATATGTTGAGGGAAAAACTGAGAGAGCTAAATTTAAGTACAGTTGGTAGAAAGAAAGACTTACAGTTAAGACTGTTACAACACAGGGGGGAAGTGATAATGAGTCAGCAAATTCGTTATACACTACAGAGGATAGGAGTGTAGGTAGGGTGCTATTTACGTTGCGCGATGTCGAAGAAAGCATATCCAATTTTTATGGAGACGGTACTTATAACGTGTGCCACTGGGTTGATGAGTTCAACGAAGTTGCGGAAACAGTAGGGTGGAACGATTTACAGCAGTTCGTATATGGAAAGCAGTTGCTAAAGGGAGCAGCCAGGCTATTTGTTCGAAGAACTGTAGGGATCAGGAATTGGAATAGTTTGAAAATTGCGTTGGTGGAGGAGTTCGGAGAAAAGTTGAGTGCCGCAGAGGTACATCGAACGCTGAGGAATAGGCGCAAGCAACCGAAAGAAAGTTTGCAAGAATACTTGTACTCCATCATCGAGATTGGTAAGCCAATATCACTCGATGAAAAGAGTATAATAGAATATTTCGTGGAGGGTATACCGGATAGTCGAGAGAATAAAAGTGTTTTGTATCAAACGAGTAGTGTGAAGGAATTAAAGGAGCAAATCCGCGTATATGAAAGAATTAAAGGTACATCCGTTGCAAGTGGTAAAGTTTTCGTTCAGACGTCAAATGGAAGTAAAGGTACTGAAGACCAGGTTAAGAAGAGGTGCTACCGTTGTAATCAAGAAGGTCATTTAGCTAGAGAGTGCTCACGAGGGGGACTAAACAACGTCATTTGTTTTAAGTGTAAAGAAAAGGGCCATTATGCCTACGATTGCAGGGTCTCACAACCGGTTAGCGTGGTGAAAAATGAGCGGATTAACACAGTAGATGATCGAAACGGTGTAGTGCAAAGTAAATTAATTTTCGTGAATGCGGTGATTAACGAGATCACGTTTAGCGCATTGGTAGATACGGGATGCTTCACCAGTATATTGAGGTACGATACGTTTATGAAGCTGGGAGAAGTTAGCCTCAGAAAGGAGGAACAACGGCTTTATGGAATAGGAAAAGGCGAGGTTACAACAATGGGTAACTTTACAACAGAGGTGACTGTACAAGGTGTGACAGTGGAAGTCAAGTTTGAGGTAGTATGAGTGCAAGATATGCCCTACGCGGCAATGTTGGGAAACGATATACTTAAAGAAGTGGATTTGGTGTTTAGTAACGGCAGGGTAGGATTTAGAAAACCTATTAAGGTTAGGGAAAAGTGTGAAGACACGGGTGCCAATGAGTTGGCGGTTAAAAGTGTGGGCGATGAAACTGAAATCTCAGTGAGTGAGAGGGTTTCTGCCGAGCAAGTGTGCGAAGATCAGGTTGTTCCGGAAGTGTTAGAGAAAGAAGTTGGAAAGAAAGATAGTCAAGTGGGCGATGAAATTGAAATCTCAGTGAGTGAGAGGGTTTCTGCCGAGCAAGTGTGCGAAGATCAGGTTGTTCCTGAAGTGTTAGGGAAAGAAGTTGGAAGGAAATGTAGTCAAGTGGGCGATGAAACTGAAATCTCAGCGCGTGAGAGGGTTTCTGCCGAGCAAGTGTGCGAAGATCAGGTTGTTCTGGAAGTGTTAGGGAAAGAAGTTGGAAGGGAATGTAGTCAAGTGGGCGATGAAACTGAAACCTCAGCGAGTGAGAGGGTTTCTGCCGAGCAAGTGTGCGAAGATCAGGTTGTTCCGGAAGTGTTAGGGAAAGAAGTTGGAAGGAAATGTAGTCAAGTGGGCGATGAAACTGAAATCTCAGCGAGTGAGAGGGGTTCTGCCGAACAAGTGTGCGAAGATCAGGTTGTTTCGGAAGTGTTAGGGAAAGAAGTTGGAAGGGAATGTAGTCAAGTGGGCAATGAAACTGAAATCTCAGCGAGTGAGAGGGTTTCTGCCGAGCAAGTGTGCGAAGATCAGGTTGTTCCGGAAGTGTTAGGGAAAGAAGTTGGAAGGAAATGTAGTCAAGTGGGCGATGAAACTGAAATCTCAGCGAGTGAGAGGGGTTCTGCCGAACAAGTGTGCGGATATAAGGTTAGTCCGGAAGTGCCGGGGAAAGAAGTAGATGCAAAGGAAAAGGACAGGGTATGTCGTGGCAAAGGCTTCAATGATGAGAGTGAATCTAAATTTTTGGGTGAAAAAGAGAAGCAATTGGATAATGAATCGGATAAGGTAAAGTTGTCACATTTGGAAGATTCTGACGCAGCGTTCGCCAAAACGTTGATAAACAAATATCAGCCTCAGGAACCGATGAATGTGCCAGTTCAAATGAAGTTAATTTTGACAAACGGGAGACCGGAGTATCAACGGCCTCGTCGAGTGTCATACGAAGATCAAAGATACATAGATGATCAAGTTGGGAAAGTGCTTAAAAAGGGGATTAATCTATGTAACACGTCGGAGTACAATGGTGTAGTCGAGCATAGGTCAGGAACGCGGATGAGACATGTGGACGCATTAAGTCGCGTATATTGTTTACTAATAGAGCTTGAAGAGTTAAATACTCAGCGCGACTTAGTAAGACAGGAGGCAAAAGAAAACATAAAGAGAATTCTGGAAGAGGAGATTATAAAATTAGCACACAGGCAAGGACATTTTGCGTTTAAGAATAGAATGGAGAATTCTAGATACGGAAGTTACGAAGTAGAAAAATAGGAGCCCATGAAGGACCTAACAAGACCATTACAGTTGCAGAAAATATGAAGAAATGGGTTAGTTATTCGAGGGCGAATAACTTGTCAGAACGGCCGATTGTGGGATTATAATTGAGATCGTATTCCATAGTTTATTCAAATTGACAGATAAGTGGCAACCACTTGTCCGAATGTCAAATAGTGGATGCCAACTGTGAATTACGATCTCGTTGTGGGCGGTAAAGCTTAGCGTCCATCATTTTCATTTTATATATTCATGCCTGATTATAACGCAGAGCGGAGTAGTACTCATCTTTACTGAGCCAAGTGACATTCCAGTTTGTAACGCTAAGCGCAACATTACTCAGTGTTCCAATTTAAGTGTGTTTTGTATTTTTATTCCTGAATGTAACGCCGGGCGTAGCAAAACGCTCCGTGCCGATTTAAGTGACATTTCGTAGAGTTTAAGTGATATTTATTTTTACTTATTGCAACATCCAGCGTAACGAACGCATTATGAATTTGGTGACTTTTAAATATACATGAGTTTTATTTACTGATGAAAAAGCAAAGTTTAACTTGTTGGAAATGATGGACGAGGAAAGGTTTGGCGTAAAGAACGCAGCACTTGAACCAAAGAATGTTGTGCCAACAGTGAAACATTGCGGTGGCAACGTAATGGCTTTAAGGGCGCAATGGCAGCATCTGGAGTTGGCCGGCTAGTGTTTATAGATGGTATTATGGATCGATACTACTATAAGCAACTTTTGGAACATAATTTGCAGCCATCGGTGGATATGTTGGGTCTTGGTCAGAGTTGGATCTTCCAACAGGACAACGATCCCAAGCATACCGCGATCATTGTCAGAGTGGCTGCTATATCACGCACCAAGGCAATTAAAATCCCGTCCTCAATCGCCGGACCTGAATCCTAGTGAGCACGTTTGGGATGTTTTAAAACGAAAAATTGCTCATGTTGATGTTCCCAACAAACAAAAGCTAAAAAGACGCTTTACAAAGGTGCTGGACCGAGATTGCACCTGATGTGGCCGGAACATCTTGTTGCATCAATGCCAAGACGTTTGCAGGTTGACGCTTAACGGTGGTCCAACAAAATATTAATTTAAAAAAAATAACTTTAAAAACTATATTCTTATTAAATACTTCAAGATGTGTTTTATTAAGTGTATGAACACTTTTGTCCTCTCTTCTATGTGTTTTCTATTGTTTTTCTTTTATTTTAAAAGTTGAATAAAAATTTGTTTTCGTATAGTAATTAAAATAGAACTTCTAATTTGTTAATTCTTAAAATTTTTTTCCTGGTACTCTTTAATTGATCTAGAAAATATGAAATTTTGGGTATGTATGAAGACTAAGTCCCTTAACTGTACATACATTTCTTTTCTCTTTGATTTTAACGGCGAGCATAGCCACGCCTCGGTGCTAATTTGATGACTTTTGGCTTAATCCAAGTGATATGTTTCTTGCTTTTGAATTTTGTTATGAATAAAGCTAAAACAATTGGAAATCTTAAAAGTAATTTCTTTAATTCCGGAAATTGATTCTACATATCTAATGTTAGAGAGACTGTTGTAGGTTCTTATAATTATGATGAAAAAATAACAATAATGAAGAAGAATGTTCAGTGACAGGGAGTCCATTGCATACTCCAGTGACTGACAATTCCACAAAAACAAGACTTTGGGACATGCACGACAGCTCTTTTAATCGTTGAGGAAATATCAAAACACAATCGCAGGGTATTTTTAAAGAGGTGAACGACTATTTACAACAACGTTCACTGGGGAATTCATGAGACACAAATATACATATATCAATATTTGCATTTGGGGCTCATTTGTCTCTTTTAAAATCTATATGCTAAAATTTCTTTCCGGCTCCACCGAGCAGCGTGACTAGCGAGCAACTTTTTAGTGCCGCTGGGCAGCTTTACAGTGATAGGCGTTCAAGCCTGCTCGGTTATAATGCTGATAAGCTCCTGTTCCTACACTACAAAATAAAACTATTAAACTTTAATTATTAATTTTATACATACATACATGTACATATGTATATTTCCAAGATCATCATAAACTTAAGGTTTTTTTTTGTTTAGACATGAAATGTCATTTTTAATTTAAGTGTTTATTTGTATACAAAATAAAAAAGAAGAAACGACTGGCGCGCTGTTCTCAACTCGGCTATTATCGCGAAAGCGGTGTCTACGCCAGTAAAGAAGAAAAAGATTGTGTGGCAACTATATGATATAGAGGTCCGATCTCAACAATTCTTGCGGGTATTGCACCGTTGTCTTGGAGAATAATACATACAAAATTGAATATATGTATGTACATATTATACAGTTGTGTGCATGAAAATAGTCGTGCAAAAGCTTCTTATGTATATTTAAAGATCTTTCCGAACATATGTATTTTGACTTGCCAAGTCAACAAGAGTGATTATTTTGGAAAAATGTATATTCCAAATTTTAAAAACGAAAAAATCCAATTACATTTTATTCCACTATTTTTTCTATAATGTATTTTTATATTTCCTACAAAAACAAACTCTTCATTTAAATAGTAGCGTTGTCGTTAGGGGTCTTATAAACAATAACATATACCAAATTTCGTGAATATATCTTGTCAAATGTGAAAGTTTTCCATACAAGCATTTGATTCCGATCGTTCAGTTTGTATGGCAGCTATATGCTATAGTCAACCGATCTGAACAATTTCTGAGGAGATTGCATTGTTGCTTTCGAAAATAATATATACCAAATTTCGTGGCAGCTATATGTTATAGTGGTCCGATATCGGCCGTTCCGACAAATGAGCAGCTTCTTAAAGAGAAAATGATGTTTGCAAAATTTCAAAACGATATCTTAAAAACTCAGGGATTAGTTTGTATATACACAGACAGACAGACGGACATGGCTAGATCGACTCAGCTCAACATACTGATCATTTATACTGTGAGCGTCAAAAATAAGTAAACAGCAGTTTTATCAATATTAAAGTGTTTATAACAACGCAGTCTTTATTACAACAATAAAAAGTTGTATTACAGAATTCAAGGCTTATATTATAAAAGTTTAACTTAGTATAAATAATAAACAAAAACTTAATATTTATTCTAGTATTTTGTTTACTTTCCTTTGGACTTCTGGACATCACTTACTCTACTGGGCATGTATTCTGCAAATTTTTTTTGTAAATTCCGGGGAGATTTGCTCCATTCTTCAATCAAAGCCTTATTTACGTCGTCCTTGCTTGAAATGTCCTTCTGCCTGATTTTTCGGTCAAGGTACTCCTACAGATGCTTGATATTATTAATGTCTGGGGTCTGAGGAGGGTTATCCAGAGTTTTGGTGTTTGATATAACAGCCACTCACTAACAAATTTGGACTTGTGTTTAGGATCGTTGTCCTGTTGAAAGATCCAGTTTCCTGATAGGCCCAATTTTTCAATGCTTTGAGCAACATTTTTTTTTTAAATGTTGAAATAATCCAATGTGTTAATCGTGGGCTCAATAAAAACCAAATTCGCAACATCAGATGCTGCCATACAGCCCCAGACCATAACGATCCTCCACCGTGCTTTACGGTGTGGGTAATACACTTATCAGTAAAGGCTTTATTTTTGGATCTCCAAATTTTGGGAGACTTTTTCGATTCAAATATTTCGAATTTGCTTTCGTCTGCATAAAATATGTTTTTCCAGAAATTTTCAGCCTGGTTTGTATACTTTTTTGTAAATTCCAAGTTCATCTGTTATTCGTCTGTGATGTATAGGCCATTCGGCGTGGTGCTCGTCCATGCAAACCGCTTTTGTGCAAAGTTATTCTGATTGTACTGGCACTTACTGGTTTACCCAATGTCTCCACTATATCTTTTGATATTTGAGCAGCGTTTGAAGCTAGATTTGTTTTTACTTCCCGTACTATTTATCGCGCTTCAGTGTCAGTAAGGCGCTTTGGTCTTCTCGGCCGTGACAAATTTTCAACAGTCTGATGTGTACCATGTTTATCAATAATTTTTTTATTGTGCAATAGTGTCTTCCAACTATTTCTCCAATTTCGCGCAAAGATTTATCTTTTTTATGCAAGTCTAATATGAGTTGTCAACCGTTTCAGTGGTCGTTCGCTTACCCATTACAAATATTGATATTTTAGCAATTTAACCTCAAAAAAAAACATAATGATATAAAAAATATGTTTTACTGCACTTAATCTCGTGAATAATAACTGTTTCCAAAGGATATTTGGCGCTTCCCCGAAATAAGTATTAAAAACAAGCAACGGTTGTTGCTACTGTTTACTTTTTTTTGACGCGAAAAAATGAGAGTATTTTTAGTTTATGTGAATTATTTTTGGCTGTGTTTAATTTTTGTTTATTATTTATACTAACTTAAACTCTTATAATATAAGCCTTGAATTCAGTAATACAACTTTTTATTGTTGCATTAAACACTGCGTTGTTAAAAACACTTTAATATTGATAGAACTGCTGTTTACTTATTTTTGACGCTCACAGTATATGTATGTATGTATGTATGTAAGTATATACTTTATAGAGTCTCCGACGCTTAATTCTGGGTGTTACAAACTTGGCAAACTTAATATACCCTGTTCAGGGTATAATTAAGACTTTACAACTAAATGTTAGTGAATCGAAAAGATTTACTAAGCCTTTGGATCATGTTTTTTAGTTTCTTAAACCAAATTTATTATTTAGCTACACGTGGTGTTTTCAATTGTTTTAAGAATGTGTTTGAGTAAATTTTTATATTTTAAAATTTTTCTCGAATTATATCACTAATTTTTTAGATAAATTCAAGCAATTCTCTAAGACGCAGTTGAAAATATTAAAATACTCACATCCATAGCTGCACATTCGTATATACATACATATGTACATAATTTTTTTTTTTTTGAAGTGATACAATTATGTATAATGAGTTTGAGCCAAAGAGCTAAACGATGTTTACATAATTCATACGTATAAACAAGGAGAGCAAAATGTAGAATCAGCTAAATTGATTCGTTGAAGATTGTTTATAATATTTTTATCATGATATACATAAAGCTGTACCTAGCCTTTCAAGCTAAGTAACTTCGTAAGAAGGCACATACATTTCAAAATTTTTATTTGTTTACGGAACCATAAACCATTATTGGCCGTTATCCACTTCAGGCACTTGTGTTATGTTTGTTGTAGGATCATGAAATTGTATACCCTTTGCTGTTGCTGAGTGTTTCTTTGAAGACATACATATGTATGTACATGAATTTTTAAAGCTATGTACATACATACATTGATATACAGACATGCATACATATGTATATAAAAATATTCGGTTGTTGTTATTGTATTGAAACTGATTTGTAATGATCTTGCTCTTGAGCCTTTACATTACATACATAAAGCCCTTAGAGCTGAAAAGTCATTTAAATACTTACAGTGGACCAAAAAAGTTTACATACACCTAGTTCTATTAAATTTCGACACGTTTATTTGTTTCAAAATGGATAAATTTTGTGGTTTTTTTCTATCCATTTCATGATATGTATATTTAGCATTAAATATAGCATATCAAAATATTTTTTTTTTTACCCAATTAAAAAAAAATTAAGTTAAAGCTTAAAATGAGCATAATTTATATCAAAAAAGTTTACGTACACTTATGATTGTTTATATAAATCAAAAGTAATTACAATACTTTTAACGGGTTTTGGCCTACATTTTGTTGCTATTAGTGTCCCTAGACATCGTTGTATGCTCCCCACTCAATTTCTAGTATTATTTCCGGATATTTTGACCCATTAAGTCCACGATCCAGCTTTTTGGCCTTATTTTGATGAAATTCGATGTTTTCGAATACGGTTTTCCAAAAAATTCCAGATATTTTGAATAGGATTAATGTCTAGCGATTGCGTGACCTATGGAGTTATTTTTATTTCCATAACAACCATTCACGTACAAGATAAGTTGTGTGTTTTGGGTCGTTATCCTGTTGGAAATTGGTTTTGCTGCTATTAACAGCCGATTTAAGCACACTTAAAATTTAATTTTTTAATTTTTTCTTAAAATGCTCAGATACATATGCTTATACATTTTCGAAATGTACACAAAAAAATAAATCCCCAAACAGTAAGGAATTTGTTGAAGAGTGCTGGTTATCATAGACGAGTCGCGCGTCGTAAGCCATACATATATAAGGTTAATAAAAAGAAAATGTCGGCGTTTGCTAAACAATATTTAAACAAACCGTATTGGTTTTGGGAAAACATTGTGTTCACCGACGATTCAAAATTTAATAAATTTGGTTCGAATAGATCACGAAAAGTGTGGAGAAAGATCAATGAAGAGTCGCAAGGACAAAATGTATTGCCAATGGTAGAGCACTGTGGGGGTAATGTTATGGTTTGCGAGTGTATGGTTGCATCTAGAGTTGGACATTTGGACTTTATTAGTGAAAACATGGATAAGCATATGTATCTGAACATTTTAGGAAAAAAATTTAAATTTTAAGTGTGCTTAAATCGGCTGTTAATAGCAGCAAAACCAATTTCCAATATACCGATACCGATCCAAAATACATGTCTTATCTTGTACATGAATGGTTGTTATGGAAATAAAAATAACTCCATAGGTCCCGTAATCACTAGACATTAATCCTATTCAAAATATCTTGAACTTTTTGGAAAACCGTATTCGAAAACATCGAATTTCATCAAAATAAGGCCAAAAAGCTGGATCGTGGACTTAGTGGGTCAAAATATCCGGAAATAATTCTAGAAATTGAGTGAGGAGCATACAACGATGTCTAGGGACAGTAATAGCAACAAAATGTAGGCCAAAAACCGTTAAAAGTATTGTAATTACTTTTGTTTTATGTAAACATTCATAAATGTACGTAAACTTTTTTGATATAAATTATGCTCATTTTAAGCTTTAACTTAAATTTTTTTTATTTGTGTAAAAAAAAAAATATTTTGATATGCTATGTTTAATGTTAAATATACATATCTTGAAATGGATAGAAAAAAACCACAAAATTTATTAATTTTGAAACAAATAAACGTGTCGGAATTTAATGGAATTAGGTGTATGTAAACTTTATTGGTCCACTGTATGTAGTATAATTCTAAGGAACTCTGAATGTGGCAAAGTATCACTAAGACTGCGTTCCTACGTGGACTCTTTTTTTCGTTTATTATACAATTCTCTTTTGTAAAATTCAGAATGCAACCTTATGAAACTAAAGCCCTGAAAATAATATACATATTTATACTCATATACAAATCAAAAGTAATTACAATAGTTTTAGATGTATTTATTATTTTTTTTGCTTTCATTTTATTCCAATTATTGCCTCCAGTCGTCGTCGCAAGTTTCCCACTTGATCTCTATTATTATTTCCGGATATTTTGACTCAGTAAGTCGATACGGCATTTTTGAGGCACTTTTTTGATGAAATTCGATGTTTTCGAATACGGTTTTCCAATAAGTTCCAGTAAGTTGAATAGGTTTAATGATTGGTGATTGCGGGCCATATGGAGTTGTTTGCAAATACATAC